>NW_014543981.1:328727-341325 GCF_000741045.1 Vigna radiata var. radiata | reverse complement strand
ATATATATATATATATATATATATATATATATATATATATATATATATATATATATATATCTAAACACACACATATATATAACTATAGAAAATTCATTCATTACAGACGGTATATTACCGACGACCTATAGGCCATTGGTAAATTATATTTATCGAAGGATTTTTCGGCGGCCTTTAACGCAAAAGTTTACCGAAGGAATTTGCCTTTCGGTACTTGAAATGTGACATTAGCGAAGGAATTTGACCTTCGGTAAGTGCTTGGTGTATTACAAAGCGGGATTTTCCCTCCCTTCATTTCACGAAAGTTCGTCTTCCCCCAATATTCAGATTCTCCCAACTCTCTCTGCACATTGTTCCCTCCACCCATTTCGTGTCTTCGAAATAGAGAAGAGCATTTGTCGTCATTGCGCTCTAACCTCGTCGTTCAATCAAGGAAGTTGTCTTCGTCATTCGGCCGGCTATTCGAAGAGGGTCTTGTACATTGGCTATCGGTGTTCGCCTGCGTTAGGTTTTAATGTTTGCCTCTCAAATTTGGACATAATGCATTACTTACTAAACTGTTAATTGCAGCTGATAAAAGATGTCCTTATGTTTTTCCTTAGATGAATTAATTGTTTTGGATTATAATAATATGTTGCAAACTCTTCATAAATTTTGGAGTAATTCTTTATTATTTGTTGTTTTTTTGGCTAGAACCAATCTGTAGGTCTTTCATTATAGAATTGGGGATTGTCTAGAACCTTGTTGTGGTTTTTTGCTGCCATAATGAATAGAAAATAGCAAGAAAGATAGGACTTTTTGTAAGAGTTTTGGTGTGCATCCGAGAGGCTGAGAAAGCAAGAAACACAAGGCTTAAACCAGAAAGGAAAGGGTTGAGAAACTTAGGAGAATCATAGAACTTTTATGCAGGTCTGTTTGTGGTTTGAAACTGTTATGCAGGTTTGTTTGTGCTGTGAACATTTTATGCATGTATGTGTGGTTGGATCCGAAATACAAACATGACACATTTTTCATTGGATGTAACTGAAGGCTTTACCGAAGGCTTCTTTCCCTTGGTAATTACTAAAGGCTTCTACCCTTCGGTAATTACCGAGGACTTTTTGGCCTCGGTAATTACCGCGGGACAAAAGTCATCGGTAAACGTTAGCGACAAAACTTTTACCAACGGTTTCTGCCTGTTTCCGAGGGATTTTGGCCGTCGATAATGCCCTTCATACATACATATGTATATGTATTTGTATATATTTGTATATGTATATATACATATATGTATGTATGGTTTGAGTATTTCTTGTATTTATATTATATATAATATTTTGTTAGTCAATTAAAAAAAGAAAATAAATATCCTTTATTCTAATTATTTCATTGAGAAACATTTGAAGTAATATGAAACTGGATTCATGATGTGCGCTTATGCTTTACAACAATTGGGATGACCCCAACAAACACCCCTCAGTAGGTGTTGATAATCCTCTCNCTTGACATTCTTTTCTTTTTCTTCTTCCTGCTGAATTTCTTCATAAAGTTGAGAACCCCAAGCACATGTTTCCAAGTTTCAACCATAGGAACTTCGATCTCCAATTTCTTGAAAATCTCCATAAAGTACTTGAACTCCTTTTCCTTCCTATGATTTTTCTTTTTATGAGGAAGGGGCTTTTCATATGATCTTTTCTTCTTTCCTCTCTTCCTTTTTTTATCAACCTTCTCCTTCTTCCACTTTCTTTTTTTCTTTTTTCTTATTTTCTTATTTTTTCTTTTTTTCTCAACCACTATTTTTTCTTTCTCCTAATCTTTCTCCCTCTCACTCAACTTTTCTATTTCTTCCTCTCCATCTCTCTCCATCTTTTCCTTCTCTATCTCTAATTTTTCCCCATCAACAACCTTATCAACTTCAAAACTAGGAGCTTGACATTCCTCTCTAGGGTTAACCTCATTATTAACCCTAGAATTCAATATCTCATTGTTGTGACGAATCTGTATCTCTAACCTTTTATTTCTTACTTCACTCTCTTTTGTATATGAGAGAGAATTTTGGAGAAGTCATTCCAATATTTCGTCCAATTTGTTGATTTTCTCATTTAAAGCAGATACTTGTTGCCCTAATAGTAATTGTTTATGTGGTTCTCCTCCTTGTCCATTCCAACCTTGACCCATGCTTGAGAGATGTTGCTGTGAATAACATTGTTGTATCTCCTCCTTTCATCTATTGTCCGTGTCCTGTGGGAAGATTTCATCACTCTTCATATTCTCCTCTACACCTTTAACATGGTGTACTTCCTTATTTATGATCCTCTGAAAAAGTTCTTCAGAGTCTATGTTCTTCTTAAATGGAGCAATTTGTTGATCAGTAGCTTGCCCAAATTGGCTTTGATCCAAGTATGAGTTGGGTTCCCACCAGTGGTTGAAATTATTTTGGTAGAATTGAGCGCCCATATAATGAAATTCTTTTCCGTACTGCATTTTGCAAATATTAGGCACAAAACCCTTGAGAACATTTATTAGAACAAACATAAAAACAAACATGAAAAATCAAGCCAAATTTCAATCAATTCACACTACTTGACCAAGTTAACCTCGAGTCCCCGGCAACAGCGCCAAAAACTTATTGAAAAATTGGCAAGCGTACCAAATCGTTCAAGTAATATAATCGATAAATCCCGATATCGTTCTTCCCAAGAGACTCAAAAGGCCTTTTCGTTGGTGTTAATCAAAATCGTAAGACTTGTAGAGAAAAATAATTGTTGTGAATGCAAAGAAAGAAAATAAACATGCAATGTGGTTGATTCAATTGATGAAGAAGACTATGGAAAAATGGAGTTATTGGGGGTTTACAATTTCAACAGTTGTTGGTGGTTTTCCTTTAGTCACAAATTCGCCTAGCGTCCACGCCTGGTGCCAACTCCTCGGTCTGGACTGCCCGGCGATGTATTTTGCCTCCGGGCGGTTCCTAGACTATTCTTTTCTTCACTTTTTCTTCTCTGTTTAGAGTCTAAGACCTTCACCTTCAACTCCCATCTTTACTTTCATCAAAATCACTACAAAACAATGCAAAACAAGCATAATATCGCTATAAACGACTTTTGACTCTCAACTGACTCATTTATTGATTTTTGCATGATTCTAAACTCATTCTAAGCCTTAAAGGGTGTAATTTGGTCTAAATTGACATATGAAAATAACTGTTTTTCAACCGTTATTAGGTGGCTAGGTTTATATTTCTCATATTATTATGCAACTTTTCTCATGAACACAAATTTATTTCTAATTATGCAACGGATGTTTGTGCTTCTCTTCAAAAATTTTCTCTATTTTTAAATATTTGTTCCAGAGTTCTACTGATGAATACAAATTTATAGTTAATTTTACATTTTTTTTTATTTTAGGTATTTTTTTTTTTATTTCCAAGACAACACAAAACTTTACGGTACTAAATTGTACTAAACTACAGTATAAACCGAACTGAACTATTAACTGAATTATAAACTGCACTAACTGAACTATTAACTAAACTGTAAATTGCACTAACTGAACTGAACTATTAACTGAATTGTAAACTGCACTAACGAAATTNTAAATTGTACTAAAACTACAATATAAACTGAACTGAACTACTACCTGAATTGTAAATTATACTAAACTATAATATAAACTAAACTGAACTACTAATTGAATAATAAATTATACTAAACTATAAGATAAACTAAACTTAACTACTAACTAAATTGTAAATTGTATTAATTTTAACTGAATTACTAAGTTTAAATTGAATTACACTAATTTTAATAGTACACCAGTTCTAAAATATGATTTTACAACTATCTAATAATCAAGTAACTTATTTAAATGTCGTAAACACAACGTTAATTCGATTCACAGTGTCTATAACTAAAATTTAAAACAGATTTCTATAAGAACTTATTCTTTCTAGATATTATATTGAATCACTGAACAGATTCGTGAAAGTCTTCGACTAATATTTGAGAAAATCTTAATACCATTTAATGTTCTATTAACGAATAAGATTTAATTTGTTTCCTCGAATAACAGATTCTTGGAAATAACCTCCTATTATGCAGATTATGGAAATAAAACTCTCATTTTTAAGGAGAACGTCAGCAAAAGTATAGAATTCTCACATGTTCAACAATAAAATATATGAACAAAACAATAAAACATCTACAAAATCTATTAAAAGGTTTAAAGATTATGACATACCCCTGAGAGTGAAAGAACGACACCCACCAAAATTTATGATCTCAAATACATTAGAATCAATAGTAAAAGCATGTATCCCAACACTAATATATAAAAAAGGGAGTGCACTCCAACTGTTTGCTCTAAAGGATGAACAAAAGCTTTAATCATACATGGAACTTTGGAACAGCTTCTCTTGGCTTCTCCTTTTGCAACTTTGGAACATCAATTTCCAATACGAGGTTTATTATTAATTTCAACCAGCTTGAAAACAACACCTAAAGCAGCTTGAGCATAACACGTAACCAGGTATGTACCAATTCCATAGGCATCAATTTGATGACCTTGCAGAAAAAGATGCAATCCAATAAAAGTACTACGATAAAAAAAAAAAAAACTATACAGAAGTTTGGTAATTGCTTCATTACCAATTACACTTGCTATAAAGGTTAATCTGAATTACACACATGACAGAACTACATACACACATGACAGAACTCCATATAGATTTCAAGGAGCACTAATTGTAAGAAATTCAAATAACATATATCTAATTTAGTCTGAACTACATTACCAAATATCCTTTATAATCAATAACACCATTTCCATTTATCTTTGCTTAAACCCACAAGTCCTTCGTCTCTTTGACACTTAAGCCATGACAATGACCAATTAAATTAAGCTGCAGAAAATGGAAAACCCCAAAAAACTCTATTAAAATGAGAACTTCTCATACAAGCACAAAGCACTATCTGAAATGTAGAAGTATTCATCTACTCATGTAATTATAATGGATATACCACTACATACCTGTCTAAGTGTTGCACAGAAACTAGAATAGGTAATACAATCTTCATTGTCAACCTTTAGAAAAACAAATGCATCTCTCTCTGTCAGTGAATCTCTTCGCAATAGATACTGAAAAAGGTGAAGCTTATTGTCAGTGACAAAATTCTTTTGCACAACAACATTAGTAGCATGATGGTAGTTTGGTCTTGATTAAAGAACAACTTTAAATTAACACCTCCTGGCCACCATAAATTTAAATTCTAAATTCTTTACAGTAGGTCTACAGAAGGTCCAGAGGTAAAAGCAATGAAATAAGAACACAATGTAATATTTCTCAAAAACTAGGATAAAAAAAAGCTGTTTGAATCACAAATTTCTAGATATCAGTAAGAAATAATAGAATAATACAGATACAAACTATACAGAAATAAAGATCATACAAAAGGCTTGCATTTTTTAATTAAGGGAGAAGTTGATTGATATGTAAACTCGTATGTTGAAGAACTTATTTGTGGCGAAATCCCACCTTGCATTTTTGAACCATGTCATCAAAATACTTATGTTCCTGCAACCTCAACGTCTGGAACTTCTCCACTGCAATCAAATCCAAATTAACATCCTTCCTCTCTAGATCGGCAACAGCAAGAACAACCTTAACAGCCTTAACAAGAATAACCAATTAGAGTAAAACATTATAAAAAACAAAGCATTAAGGTTTTAATCTTACGTACAAGTACTTTAGATAACTAACAAGTTGTGGCAAAGTTTCAATCATCGAAATTAATAGCAGCATTTGAAGGTCCCACTTCATCTTGAGAGGTTATTTCTACAAAAATAAAATAAAATATTTCATAATTTTTGAACACTTAAAATATAAATTAAAAGCTATATAAATTTTTCATATAATCTCACCTTGTTCAAATTTATCAAGTTCTTTAGGATCCTCATCAAAAAGTAGAGAGAAAGGTGTTCCTTTTAACCAATCTTGTGTTCAAACAAGCGCTTCCACTATTTTAGGCATTAGGCAACTACGATAAGGACTAACCACTCTTGCTCCTGTACTGAATGCACACTCTGATGCTACGGTAGAGATAGGAATGACTAACACCTCTCGAGCCATATTCGCAAGGATAGGAAATCTGGTCGAGTTGATTTTCCACCAATGTAAAATATCAAACTCAATTGACATATAAGGTTCAGGATCCTCTCTCAAATATTTATCAAGCTCTGATATATAATCAAAACTACGTCCTGTAGCTCTTAGGTAGAAACGCATGCCATGAGGATCATTATCATCATNATCTAGTTGAGATTCTTGTTGGCTACTTTGAGAACCCTCCTCAATACCTTGATATTGTTCATAAAGAGTTTTTAAGGACGACAATAATTTTGCTTTCAATTCATTGGCCATACTAGATTCAAATAGATAGTCAATGAAGTAATTAACAAAATCCAACTTACTCCTAGAGTCAAGCACAACAAAAATCAATAATAAAATATTAATGCCATTAGGATTTCCCCAATATTTTTCATACTTGCCCTTCATCCTCATTGCCATGAGTTTTATGCTTACATCACCACTCTCAGAATATTGTCGAATCCTTTTACCGATTCCAAACACCTCATTCATATACATATGACTGGTGACATATGAAGAACCAGAAATGCGTAGGGTAGAGTCATAAAAGATCTTTAAAAATGGTAGAATAGACCTCGCATATTCCCAATCCTCTTCTAATGGCACACCACCATTACTTTTGGCCATTTCAATACCGAATTTCTTATCTTGCATATCTAGCAAGACAAAGGCATATTTGTACTTCAAGCTTGCCTCTAACATTAAGTAAGTTGAATTCCACCTGGTTTCAACAAGACAAACAATACCTTTATAAGAAATTCCTTGTTGTTCAACACAGGCCTTAAATCTAGTAAATCTAGCGGGAGAAGATTTCACATATTTAACTGCACCCCAGATTTTTGAAATTGAATCTTTGATCTCTTTTAGGCCATCCTTCATAATCAAACTCAATATATGCGCACAACAACGCATATGAACATATTCTCCCTTTAAGACAAGACAATTCCAGGATAACATCCTTCTTTTAAGTTTTTGGACCCCAACATCATTTGCTGTAGCATTATCCACGGTGATACTAAGGACTTGCTTCAACTCCCAATTATTCAAACAAGCCTCAACATGTTTAGCAATGAGCTCCCCTGAATGTCCCGCTGTTTGAGAAAAATTCAAAATTTTCTTTTGAAGTTTCCAATCATTATCAATAAAGTGAGCGGTTAAACTCATGTAATTTAGGTTTTGGATTGAAGTCCAAGTGTCTGTGGTTAAACAAACCCTCTCACACTACTTTGACAGAAACATTTTCAACTTTGTTTTTTCCTCTTCATAGAGTTCCCACATTTCACGCCTCAATGTAGTGCGCGATGAGAGTTCAAATCGTGGTTGCAAGGACCATACAAAGTCACGGAAGCCCTCATTTTCCACAAATCGAAAAGGAAGCTCCGACTGCACAAACATCTTCACCAACTTCATTCGAGATGCATTTTGGTCAAATTTAGAAATAGTTGGTGAAGGGCTAATACTAACTTCTGTAGTTGATGATGAAAGCTTTTTCCTTTTGAATGCTTCTCTATTAGGATTTTCTTTGCATCTCATCAAATGATTCCTCATCCCGCTTGTTCCACCCGAATATTTAATCAAATCACCACAATAATTGCATTTAGCCTTCTTCTCATAATAAGGTTCTTGTTTAGTAAAATGTCCCCAAACATCTGATCGACCTTTACTATTCTCAGTTGACGATGAACCGATAGAAGGAGGTAAATGATCCATTCCAAAGGTAAATCGATACAAAGAGCTATACAAGTTTCCACCCCTCAAGATGCTACCACTAGCATGAGCAATCAAAAAGCATCAAAACAACAACACAAATCAGATTAAAATTCTAATGAATCAAAGATGGACAACAAGGAGAATGACTCAATGAAGTGTAATTACACAAAACTAAGCTAAATTAACTTCTCTTTTTCCCATTTGATCATTCTTAAATATTACAAAAATTTCATTTGATCACTCTACAGCAGAGACCAGAAAAAATCTTTATATTCAGAGGAACTAAATGAAAAGAAACTCATGATATATACAGGACCAAATAAGAAAGGAATATTGCACGACTATTTATATTTTTCATTTGGTGAAGAAAAATGTTTAACAGGAACACTAATTTGAAAGAAAAAACTTGAAAACAAATTGGAAAATCACAAATGATTTTAGAGTTTAAAAAACCATATATATAAGGAAGGAGTACTTTTTAAATAATGTAATTCACAATATAGAGAATTATGTGCTATGACGAGACCCTTTCATGGTTAATGTTTGTGATGAAATGACAGCAGTACCAATAACTAATAGACAAGTTATAAAAATTCTAAATATATCTCACACTAATACAACAATATTAGACCCCTACTTTAATCATTCTTCTAGTATATCCATGTTTCCTTATAAATTGTTCAAATAGCGGAAAATGATTGTGACAACATCAATGATCATGCCTTACCAGGGGAGGAGCACAAAACAGATAGGTAAAAATGAAAATGTTCAATGAAAGTTTATTGGCAAGTGTTTGTCTGTTTACTGTTTAAAAGGGGAGAAGTTTTACCTAAATCATGGATTAGCTATTTGTACGATATGATATTTGGGCCGAACGGTTACGACTAGTAGCCGAACGGTCCTAAACGATTAATGGGCCTCAATCATACTAATGATGGGTCATTATGGTTTTTTATTATTATTATTGGGCCTATGGACCATTACGAGAATATGATTTATTGAAAGTATATCTTAACAAATATTATAAGTATCAGATAAGATCAGATAAGATCTGAACAACCGGATATTCAGGTATAGTTGTTTATATTATATTCTGTTTATATTTGATAATAATCTATATATACAGGACTGGAATCACAAGCCAGGTANGTTCTCTCTTACGCCATAGTATACTTATTACTCTATACATCTAATTCGCTCTAAACTAGCTGAGTGATTTCACTCTACATTCTCATACTGAGAATCCTTAGCCTTGCATTCAAGGCTCTTCCATACTACTCCCTAACTTGGGCGTCGGAGTGCCATTGCAGGTAACTCCCCCCGTCGGTCAAAGCTTGAAGATCAACGGACGTCAAGGCTAAAGAGGAACGAGCGGTCGGAGAACCAAGAAAAGTCAAACGACAAAGCCAACCCAAGCGTCAACAAGCAGGAGTGCCACGTCATCCAGGTCAGTCCTTTCGGTCCCCAAAATTATCTACCGAAACATTTTGGCGCCCACCATGGGGCCGTGGGGCATCCCATTAAAAGCCACAAGAAACCAAGACCAGCGCTCAACGTCAACATCACTGCTTCGGATTAACATAAAGAATTTTCAACAAAACAAGAACTACTCAACATGGGTCGTCATCTCTACATAGAGTGTCCTCAACAAGATAAGTGTCTCAAAAATATGAAAATTTCATATGAAAATAGAACGATAAAATCTCTCCCGAAATATTATGTGATATATTAAAAATATATATTATANATATATGTGCAACGTATGCTGACGCGCATCACATAATAAATATTATGTGTTGTTGCAGATTTTATGGAAAGCTAGTCTTCCTTTATCTACACCGCCAAGGGTAGAATCCCCTTTTGCAAAACGGGATCATTCTCCTTCAAGAAAATTCATCCTTCTCTTCCCTGCGACAAAAGGGTCGAGCTCTCAAGACGTCCTCCTTCATTCTCTCCAGGTGAGAATCAACCTTTAGGCCTGTACAAGAAGCAGAGAAAGCCTGAGACAACTTGCGAAGAACCTGACGCTACCAAAGGCAACGACCCTAACTGATCTTCTTCAAAGAAAATCTCAATGGTCCCATTCTCCAAACTAGGGAACTTACCATGACAACCTCCACTCCTCCGAACTCTTTTTCGTATGGTCTCCGTGGGCAACGCCAGCTAACAGCCGCCACTAATATTGCTCTCTAGACGACAAAGGTGTAACTTTTACCACCTGCTCTTGGGCGACGTCGACGTTGACAATGGCATCGTCCGTGCCGTAAGAAGTTCTGCGCCATCAACTATGTCGGTATATCCATTATTAAGAATCCTTTCAACCATAACAATAATTTGGGACATGTAGACCTTTGGTTCCACAAGAGGGAAGGTGTACAGTTAAGAGCCATCATGGCTCGACAGAGTTCTACACAATGGTGCAGACTCAAATTGATCAGATATTCTCCCAACTCTTTCGCTCTAGCAATTACCTACATATTTGAAAGCGCAGACTAAGATTTTATCATCACCGATAGTAAAATTGCAAACGTAACAGACTTCAAATCCCATATGTGTAAGGTATGGAGGAATTCAACAAAGACCTTCTTCATCATCTACAGCAGCCGTTGACCTTCAACGAGACCAACCCACCGCCAGCGACGACAGTTGCGCTACTCGGTCCAACCACTGTCACCAACGACAGAAATCCCGCCTTCCGGACCAACCTCCGATTCGTCCACAACACTCGCGAGAGTTTTTAAAGAAAATAGCAGTCCCTGATTGTGCCAGGAAAGGCTGAATAGAAGAATCAAATCAGATGCGAACACTTTCATTAAGGTTTGGGAAGCCGATGCAAATCTATGTGATGTGATGTTATTCTCGGAACAAAGCACATATCTGTTGATTGAAGAGCTACTTGCACGAGACAAGGATGTTTGACATCTCCGCCCACATATATAATGCTTAAGTGTCATATATTGCATTCCATAATATACATGCGTTACCATATGTTATATCATATAAAATATTACTATGCATGCATTCAAGTGCAGGTTTGAATTCAAATACAGGTTCGAAGAATTAAACGCCTTTAATCGAGATCATGATCTCGACATCTACTTTATCACAACAAATTCTCGGAGGAAGCTAAACACTTACGAATTATTTGTCACAAGACACTAAAAGCATCTACAAACTTATTTGTTACATCTTGAACAAAGGGTCTCGTCTATATCTTTTATATGATCCGATTTCAAGATTCTAAAGCCGTTAAATCTCAATCGACCGGTCTCAATTATATCTTCAATATTATGTCTCTTACAGATCACTAAAGCGGTTACATTTCAACCGTCCGTTTTCAATTATATGTCTTGCAGATTACTAAAGCGGTTACATCTTGACCGAACAGTCTCACCTATATCTTGGATATTATCTCACAGGTCGCACGACGTCAAATCAATTACATCTTGACCGAACAGTCTCGTCTATACTTTTTGTATTACCTTGCAGATCATTAAAGCAAGCACTAGAACAGTGGCATCCCGACCATCCACGGCTCATCCTAATATGGACTCTTCGAGCAATCAACCGAAGACAAACTAGTCTTACTATCTCAGCCGATCGGCCTTATAACATAATCAATTTTTGATATTAATTATCTAACTTAATAAATGCATTGGCTACTCTTTTTCTCAGTATAGATAATCACAAGAGCGAAACGCCAGAGAAATCGTTCGTGCTAGGACACTCAGTCAATGGAAAAGATTTCCAACCTGAGGGCATTACGCGTCCTCCAATCTAAGGACATCACATGTCCTCCAAATCTAAGGGCAGCGCTTGCCCTTAGGACTAAGCGTCCAAACATTCAGGGGCAGCACTTGCCTTCCAGACTAAACGCCCGAACGGACTAAACGTCCAAACATTCGGGGGCAGCACTTGCCCTTCGGACTAAACGTCCAAACGGACTATACGTCCAAACATTCAGGGGCAGCACTTGCCCTCTGGAGTAAACGTCCGAACGGACTAAACGTCCAAACATTCAGGGGTAGCACTTGCCCTCCGGACTAAACGTCCAAACATTCAGGGGCAGCACTAGCCTTCCGGACTAAACGTCCGAACGGACTAAACGTCCAAACATTCAGGGGCAGCACTTGCCCTCCGGACTAAATGTCCAAACATTCAGGGGCAACACTTGCCTTCCGAACTAAACGTCTGAACATTAAAGGACAGCACTTGCCCTCCGGACTAAACGTCCCAATGGACTAAACGTCCAAACACTCAAGGGCTTCACTTGCCCTTCGGACTACCATGTCCAAACAATCTAAGGACATTGCATGTCCTCTAGATCGCTACATCTAGACAACCTAAGGACCACCGAGTCCAAACGCCTCCAAGTAAGCTTGAATAAATACTTATGTCTTATTTTCCTTTCAGAACAGGTAAACAAGATATTATCAAGTCATCATCAACATGGGAAAAAAGTTCCCCCATCAGCATTCAACAACTGACAAAGTTCAAACAGACGAGCAACTACTACGAGCACGCTCTCCAAACACAACAAATAAAACCTCCCTCAACTCATAAGTCCTGCATTCAATCGTTGATAAAGCCCAACGCTTCATTTGGACTTGGGGGGGATGATGTACGATATGATATTTAGGCCGAACGGCTAAGACTAGTAGCCGAACGATCCTAAACGATTAATGGGCCTCAATCATACTAATGATGGGTCATTATGGTTTTTTATTATTATTATTGGGCCTATGGACCATTACGAGAATATGA
>NW_014543981.1:320338-327287 GCF_000741045.1 Vigna radiata var. radiata | reverse complement strand
CGTGCATTCACACAGTCAAATACCTACTGTGGTTGAACGTAATCTCTTGAGAAGAACCTACGTCCTTGTGCTTCCCTGTCAACAATCTAAACATATGAAAGTAGTAGCTTAGCAAACCTAAAAAGAGGAAGTCAAGAAATGTAAAATAAACGGACACCTAAAGATGCCATGCTTAATCACAAACCTGATGAGTGATGCTCTGATCGGATTCCCCAAAGGGTGCCCCTTCTCCCTCCCAAGAAACTATGCCCCCAAAAGCAAGAATAACAAAAAGCAATGATTCCCTTGGTACATGAATAATTAGACCAAAAAAAATGCAGGCAACGTCAAAACTAAACAACCACAAGGAAACTTCCAAAAACTCAAACCAAAAGTTAAAAAACAAGCCATCTGGAACCAAAGTTGATACGATGTATTGTGCTATATGCATATACACGGATCATATGAGATCAATCTGAACAATATCACAATAAGTAGAAATATTATATACATTGTCCAAGAAGCAACACAACACACAAATTCACAATTTAAATCATAATATATGCTGAAGTATTTGAGAAATAGCTCCTTTGCTTCCTACAAAAGTAAAGCCATTAATTTAAGAGACCTTTTCTTTTGGTAAGTTTAGGAGACAGGAAACGCTTTAACAAGGGTTTACAATGGCGAAAATGGCGAAAAGAAGAAACCCCAACACATTAAAAATGGCGAACCCAGCCAACGATGTTCGAGGCGATGACGACGGCGACTCAGCGCGACGACGACTGAGTGTGCCGACGACGACTAAGCGCGACGGCGACTGAGTGTGACGGCAACACGTTGTGAACAGCGAGCGGGATACAATGCGTCAGAGAATGCAAGACTTAAACCCTAATATGATGTGGGAGAAAGATCAGAGAGAAAGTGATGCATGAGAATACGGACTTAAACCCTAATCTGATGTGGGAAAGGTAATTAACCTGGTTAGTCTCCTGAATAGGTAGTACAGTTCAACAGATAGTATAGTTCACAGTTCAGTTTCTTCAGTTCACAAAAATAACTGAAGTGTACTGTAGTATAGTTAACTGAACTAAAAAAATTTTCAGTTCAGTTTTTAAAAATTGAACTATAAAACAGTATATTTAAGTTATAGTACAAATGGTTCAGTTTTTTTTAGTTTAATATAGTACAGTTAACTATAGTAGTTATTTTTGTGCAGCCCTATGGCTAATGGTAGCAGCAAAAGAATCCCAGAACCTCTTTTAAGGAAAAAAAGATCAAAGAGAATCGATTCATTTAAGGAAGAGGAGGAATTCATCAAAATTAAAGAAAAGATAAGTGTCTGACTCCATCTTGTTTGCTAAGGCTCCTATAAAATTATCATTATATTCTTACACCTTTCAGCAACATTAACTTAAACAATATGTGTTTAATCAACAGGCTCCTGCAATGCTTTTCCTTTTCATGAATTTTTCTTTATTATTGTAGGAGTTCGTCTTAAAGAATTTTATGAAGATTTGCAGTATTGAAGATCAGTTGTTTACAATTACTGGTCGTTACTTACCCCACTATTTCACTTCATATTATTCAATATTGGCTCATTCTTATAACAAATTACATAAGAATTTTGTATCTAGTTGAGCAAGTAACAACAAGTTTAGATAATTTACTTCAAGAATCATGGTGCTTTTATTACTTAGTGAAGGAAAGAGACCTGTATTAATTGGGGACCTGCAAGTGACACTCAAGGAAGGAGTTGGAACATTAAGGGAACTGATCTTTACTGATCATCCAAGCTGGATACTGAGCCCTAAATTTTGTCTTGGCCTGAAGGAAGCCTCAGGTTTTTGAGTCCTATACCCATTCGTTGAGCTAAGATAGTGGCTTTCATTGATAAACATGATAGAGGAGAATGTAGAGTTATATTGAAAAAGAATGACTGCCATCATGTAGCTTCCCATTCGTTGGACAATTTTTCTTACAAATCTTGGCTTTCGTTGAATTTGGCTGTTAATTACATTAATATATTCTTTGTATTGAATTATACTTAATTAACTTTTATCAAAATCTATAACATGTTGACAAAATTTTACACTATAAAATAAAGTTTACATTTTAATAGTCTTGTATAAACAATTTATTAAAAAAAAAACTTATTATGCATAAAAATACAATTTAATAAATGTGGCCTAAACCAAAAGGCAACACATATATGTGTGCTCTAAAGCCTATTGGAAACCGTGGTTGTTTCTAGGACTTTAAGCAACAATTTTGAAAATATTGTGATATAAAATCTGTGGCCTATTACCTACCGTCATGCAAACATAGACCATGGCTAAAAAAGTCGTTGCCTAAACTTTAGGTCACTATTTTTATACTTTATGCCACAATTTTATGTTGTTGTCTTATTGTGGTGCAACCTATACAATTTTTATACTTTTTAAAACAAGGAGTTGAACCTTGTCTGGACACTTGGAACTGGTTGGAGAAGTTGTTGGCAACTTGGAACAGCAATTTGGAACTCAAATGGACAACTTCTCCATGGATGATTGACCTGAGCCAGCATATGACTTTTGGAAGAGCTAAAAATGTTGACTTGTTACTTAGGTCACTTATAACTAAAGCTAGGATAGTTTAGGAAGTTTTACCTTTTGTTGGCAGTTAATATGGCCTATAAAATAGAGTTTTCCAAGTCTAAGTAGCAATCAAGCCTATATACGCATTAACTAGACTTCATTAAACACTATTATCCATCACATATATTCCATTAGTCAGTTTTAGTTTTAGTTTTCTTTAGTTTAGTTTTATGAGTTTTAGAGAGCATTTGCTTTTAGGTTCTTGGCTGTCTTAAACTACAATGTGAGCAATGGAAATCAAGACTATATTTTGTATTAAAACCAGGTTTCATTTCCAGTTTTTAATGCAAATGAGTTTTCTAATTTTTCTTTCATTATTTTACTGTTGTTCATTTATTTTCAGTTCTTTACAGATCTCATTTACAATTTCTGCAATTTACAATTTTCATATAATGTATTTGCGATTTCTGGGATTTTGAAAATTCTAAACACATTCCATGAATGTTAATACTCATTGAAATATGTTCCATTCATTAGTTTTGAATAAATCACAATTTGTGTTCTTAGAATCATTTCATCACACAATCAATGATTTTTTAGCATTTTCTCTTTGGCATTTTCACAATGTTCCAATTAGATCATGTTCCATTTATATTTTCATGATGTTTTACATATTCATTAATCATATTACATCATTATAATGTCATTTGCATATTCATTTGAGCATTTCATTCATATTTTACACTATAATATTTTGTCACAGTTTCTACATTTTTTCTTGCATTTATTTTCTTATTTGTTGCAAGAGTTTCTTTCATCAATATAGACTACTTACAGTTAGGCTTGTCTAATAGGGTTTTTAGCGTCTAAGGCTAACATAAGGTCTCTTATTTAGAAGATCAGTCCTCTATAACAACAGGATCCTATTATCATAATTTTCTCTTGATGTAGAAAGACAAGATGCTTGAAATATATCCTTAAATTNTANGNGAAGTTGATTAGCAACATTAGGTACATTATTCAGAGAAGCATGAGTTTTAAGTAACTGTAGNAGTAACCCCTCTTCCTTATGATACATTTGTAGAATAGACAAGTAAATCCCTTTAATTAAGGTTTTACCAAATTGTCTGCTAAATGTCCAAATGAAGAAGCTCCCTACAGTACCAACCTTTTCCTATGCACNGAGAATAGCATAAAGAGTTTTTCAAATCTCCAAGTAATGTCGCCTAGGGTAACAAGCCATTTAATCCCTAAGACCACTAGAATTGCNTCAGAATAATAAATGTGATCAATACTTTATTTCCATCAACTACTTCTATACATTGATAGGTTTCGATTATCTCCACCTTACATCTAATTTTCTTAACCATATCCACATCTAAAAAGTTATAATTGTTCCTACTATCAATGAAAATGTATATCAATGCTTTCTTCTAGTAGCCAATAAATCTCATAGCCTTGAAAGATGCAATTTAGTGATAATTCGCTACANGAATTATTGAATATACCGATGGATATTTATTAACAAATTATTTTCCATTGGTAATATGTTGTTACANGCAGATTTACCAATAAATTATGGTAGATATTTTCAGTAATTACAACGATAAACTATATGTGTAAAATATGCACTAGTAATGTCGTCGATAAACTAATACATCATTATCGATAGATTAAAGTCGTTGGTAAGTTCCTAAGTAATTTCGATTAAAAAATTTGGAGGTTAGTTTTCCCCTTCTTATGAACGAAAGACCTTAGAGAAAACAACAAAAGTGCCTCCCGTGAGACTCATGTCATTACATTGTGCAAATCAACTTTTGTTAAAGACAAAATCGTTTATGTACCTATTAAGTCCCTAACAAGTGTACCAGATCGTTATCAAGTAATATAAACAGGTAAGTCCGAGTATCGTTTTCCCAAAGGACTCTTAGGCCTTAACTTTCATGTAACCTAATCTTGTAAGACTTGAGAAAAGAATAATATTGGTGGTTGTATGCAAAGAATAAAAATAAACATGCAATGCAATTGATTCAATTGGTTTTGAGAACTATGGATGAATGGTGTTGTTGGGGTTTACATTTTCATCTTATCCACTCTCATATATCTATTCTTCTTATTTAATTCACTTGTTTATCTAATTGTCATGCAAACTTTATGAATTACCCTTAGCCCAATTCCTTGGTGAAAAGAGCCTATTACTAATTACCGGCTTGCTATCCCTAGCCTCCCCTAGTAATTAATAATGCAATGCGAGCTGAAGAATACAATTGAACGTCCTATCCCTATCCCTAGGCAATAACACATGATCAAGGAATTTCCCACCAGTTCATGACATTACCGTACGTCCCCATATCGATAAAGACAAACAACATTTATTGAATGACTTAAACAATAAAAGCTTTGAGTGCATATGAGAACCTAAACAATTGATAAACAAGTATATGACAAGCATATAAAATAAATAAGAATGGAAGAATGGTGAAACAACAAAGGGTTTAGTTCACCATTGACATGGTGAAACTAGATGAAAATAATGAAAGAATGGAAAAAACAAACCCTAGATTTGATAAGAGGGAGCCTAAGCATCCAAGAAATCTCCTCCAAGGTGTGTGGAATGGCTCTGGGCGTTCTCTCTGCCAAAAGAATCCTTATCTAATTCGCACTGGGGCTATATATAAGCCCAAAAAGATAACAGATAGATAACAAAAAGATTTCAAAATCTAACTAAAAAAAGAGACAACCGCTCAGGCACCTAATTTGACCACTCAACGGTTTGCCTCTAGCCTCTTTGACCGCTCAGCGGCTAGCTTTGCCGCTGAGCGGTTTGCCTCTAATTGCTCTGAGCGCTCAGCGGACCATTCTGGCGCTCAGCGGCTTGTTTGACCCTTCTTTTCATCATTTTTCCCCTTCTTTCGTGGGTCTAAGTCCACCTTACTTCACTTCCATCTTTAATTCATCCAAAAACCCTGCAAAACAATGCAAAACAAGCATAATATCTTTAAAACCAACTTTTGACTCTCAAGAGACTCAACTTAAGTGTTTTACTTGATTTAGAGTTCATTCTAAGACTCAAAGGGTGTGTTTTACTATCAAATTTAAGTATGAAAATAACGGTTTTTAGACCGTTATCAATACCTAAAAGTTCTCATGTTCTAAAATTTAATCAAATAACATTGAAACCCGATAATAATAAAAAAATAACCTAGGGTTAAAACACAAGACTTCGAGTCTGAACCCTAAACTTACAAAACTTAGATAAATACTTAGGTCTTAGGAAATAGAAAAACATCTAAGCTAAAACACCCAAACGCATGGCTAAATGATGGTATGGCTAAAAGCGTCCAAGAGAGAATGAGTTGAACACTCAATGCTCAAAATACCTTGAATAGGTATTCAACCTCTCTCGAAAATAAAAAAGGACGAGACAATGTCTCTGACAAAACATATTAAAGACTTAATTATTAAAACGTGTAAGAAAGTTTAAGCAAGCTAAAGGTTATCTGTCTAAAAAGAGACAAAAACCAAAGAAGCGTTTACTTGACTAAACGATGCCATGAGCTTAACGAGTACCTCATCTTATGATGAAGTATATATTTATGCTTGGTTTCCTTAGAGAAAAGCTTAATCGAAAAATATTACCCAATAGTAGAAAATCAAAAGGCACTTTGTTGTTCTGAGCAAGCATTAAATGACATTAAATGCTCAACGTTCAAAAACAACAAAAGTGATAAGAAAATACATATGTGCTGCATGCATAGTTTACTCTAATGTTGCAGATAAGTTATACTACACGCATCCCTAGTGCTATAGATCAAATATCAAAAAGTGGACGTTAGAGTCAAAGAAGATATTCACAGATTGTTCCTCACTTGAAGCAAAGTCTAAATCGATCGTATAACCTACTTCCATCAAAGAACTAAAAAAACATGTTTACTCTCACAAAGTTGACTTACGTAATGACTGTTGTGAAAAAAAGAAAGAGAAAGAACAAATATCAAGACTATAAACTACAAACTTAGTCTAACGGACATATATCCATGAAGCCTATAAATAAAACGTCTCTTAAGAAGACAATAAATAGGGTAGCTTAAGAGCATAAGAAAAGAAATGCTTACAACGACATATTCATCTTGAAAAGAATAAGAGAAAGAGCTCAAGAAAAAGAATACATTTGAGCTGAAGAAAAGAAAAAAGAAAAGAAAAAGAGAAAGAGATACTCTCAAGCTTCATTGTCATATTGCTTACNATTGTAAGAGAAAAGAGANAAACACTTGCGAGTGTTTAGACTGCTNTGTATTGTAATCAAATCCTCTTTGTGAGAGATATAGTCTGAACTACTTGTAAGAAATCGTTGATTGCAATTCTAAAGAAAGTTAAAATACAACTGAACTCTGTTT
>NW_014543981.1:315689-319473 GCF_000741045.1 Vigna radiata var. radiata | reverse complement strand
ATATATTATAAGAACATATATTTTGTATTATGAAGTAGTTTGCAAAAAGTTTTGTAATAAATGCTTTTTATATTCAAACCTTAGAAAACTATTAAAAATTAGGATACAAATATAGGAAATTTTGATGAAGATAAATATGTAATTTATAACACAAGTCAACGTCTTCCTTTTATCACTTGGTTTTGGTGAGAGTTATTCTTTTTCTGATGATAAATTTATATATTTTCATATAATATCAAAATATTTTATTATTTATTGACTAAATATTTTATGTTTGTTATATATGGAGAGTACCATACACTTCCTTCAACATATCCATCTTCTCTAAGAAAACCGAGTCAAAGCTTAACAATGGTATTGCTCACTATAATATCATCTTTGTGGGTGAATAAGAATAATATCACTTTGAGGCAACAAGAGTTTATTGTCATAGGATTATAAAACTTATTAAGTCTAAATCTTAGATGTATTTTTAATAAAAAGTGAGATTTTCTTTTTTTTTTTAAATGATCTTTCAATATTTATTTATGTAGTTTAAGATTTTCTTATGTGGCTTAATTACTCGTTGTATTTATATTATATTTAAATAAATTTCATGTTCCCAAACTTTTTTTTTGTAAAAAGTTATTAAAAGTTTCCGTATATTAAATTTTTCTTTAATATAAGATTTGTTAAACTTAATAAGGATGAATTGCTACTTCTGAGTGTATAGAAACAACATATCGAATATTTCAAAATAATTTTATAAAGTAATATTGAAAATATAAAATAAAAATTTTCTAAAAAAAATGTAAAACACTAGTTTCATAAAAAAAAATACCATACAAAAATAATAAAAAATAAAAATATACTATAATTAAGTAGGTCTACCAACATATTATGTCATGAAAAATAATCTTAAATTTTGTATAGAATTTATTATTAATTAGATTTTTGAAATGGTTGATTTATATTATTAAAAGTAACATGAAATAATTGTATATACGGTTGATTTCTTAGTACGGGTCACCTTAGTAGTTTGATGGTTAGAATAACTTCTTACTCATTTAAACACTTAGGTTCGAACTCGTGTCAAATCAAGTAAATGGACCATAATGAGGTATTTCAAAATACCTTTTATAAATTAATATTGAAAACCTATATTTTTTATAATTAAAAGTAAGACAAATCATTTAATGTATCATAGAGGTTTCGTTACATGTCACTTAAGTTAGTCNCACACACACATAAAATTAAGTGTAAATCAAAATCATTTCATAAACTTCTTATTACGAGTCACTTGAGTAGTTTGATGGTTTGNAGTACTCCTTACCAATTGAAATACTTAGGTTTGAAATTTGTAAATCAAACAAAGTGAGTTAAAAAAATATAATAAGTTATTTGAAAAAGTTTTTTATAATAATTAAAAAATATAATGTTTTTTAAACAAAATTAAGTTATTCCTTAAGTTATTTGACAATATATTTATATACTATAAGTAATGCATAACATTCATCTTGGTTGTCATTAATGTCTAGGACATGCTACAATGGTGAACTTAAGATTTCTCACTTGGTGCTCAAGATGGAATCAACCAAAGGGATGCCTAACAACTACATACTTATTTTCTCATTTTTCCAACTAGTTATGAAGACTTTGATACATGGATAACTTTCTAGACATAGGAATGAGTTTATGAATTTTTCATAGTTAGGAAATTTGAAAGATGAGGAAACAAATTTGAATTTTTATGGTTCTAATGATGTTAATAATGCCCAGAGACTCCAACAAGAGGTAAACTCAATCATAATAGGCTTCTCTAAGCTCCATGCATGGCAACGAAATGGTGGATATTGAAATCATAATGATATATTTTAAAATATCTTTTATTTAATAATTCTGAAAATATAATTATTTAATATTTTGTTGGGAATTGTTAGAAAAATAGTATACAAAAGAGGAACATGCAACTTACAACACAATAATTAATGTGTTCCTTCTACACCTAGTCCCTTGTTTTATAATATATATTCTTTATTTGAATGTCTCGTTACATTTGCTACATATTTTATGATTAGATAAGTAGTATCACACAATTCTTTCAACATACCATTTTCTTAAAGAAAAAAGGACCAAAATTGCATGGGAAATGTTTTGGATTGCTTTAATATAATCTTTATGGCTATATAGAAATAATATAAATTTCATAAAAATAGTTAAATTGTTTTTTAACTATAAATGAATTTGAAAGAAAGCATAAGATTTCATTTCTCTTGAATCCTTAACTCATATATACATACATACACATATATATATATATATATATATATATATATATATAACTACAGAAAATTCATTTATTACAGACGGTATATTACCGACGACCTATAGGCCATTGGTAAATTATATTTACCGAAGGATTTTTCGGCGGGCTTTAACGCAAAAGTTTACCGAAGGAATTTGCCTTCGGTACTTGAAATGTGACATTAGCGAAGGAATTTGACCTTCGGTAAGTGCTTGGTGTATTACAAAGTGGGATTTTTCCCTTCCTTCATTTCACGAAAGTTCGTCTTCCCCCAATATTCAGATTCTCCCTTCTCTCTGCACACTGTTCCCTCCACCCATTTCGTGTCTTCGAAATAAAGAAGAGCATTTGTCGTCATTGCGCTCTAACCTCGTCGTTCAATCAAGGAAGCCGTCTTCGTCGTTTGGTCGGCCATTCGAAGAGGGTCTTGTGCATTGGCTGTCGGTGTTCACCTGCGTTAGGTTTCAAAGTTTGCCTCTCACATTTTCATTAGTGCAAAAATCAGGTATTGCCTCTGACATTTTCATTTCGCACTGAAACACATATCCCCTCCCTTGTCTGATTTCCCGAATCTGAGAACCCTCGCAGTGATCTTGTCCAAGTTTGGAATTAAAATCTCATTTAATCTTTATATTATTTCCTTTAATACCACAATGTCTGCTAATATTATACCATACCTACTTTAAGTTTGGAATTGGCTTTGTTGATTGGTTAAGTATGAAGAGGTAACCTCAAGAGATGGCGTTTAATTTGGACATAATGCATTGCTTACTAAATTGTTAATTGCAGCTGATAAAATATGGCCTTGTGTTTTTCCTTGGATGAATTAATTATTTTGGATTATAATAATATGGTGCAAACTCTTCATGAATTTTGGAGTAATTCTTTCTTATTTGTTGTTTTTTTGGTTAGAACCAATCTGTAGGTCTTTCATTATATAATTGGGGATTGTCTGGAACCTTGTTGTGGTTGTCTGTTGCCATAAGGAATAGAAAATAGCAAGGAAGATAGGACTTTTTGTAAGAGTTTTTGGTGTGCATCCGTGAGGCTGAGAAAGCAAGAAACACAAGGCTTAAACTAGAAAGGAAAGGGTTGAGAAACTTAAGAGAATCATAGAACTTTTATGCAGGTCTGTTTGTGGTTTGAAACTGTTACGCAGGTCTATCTGTGCTGTGAACATTTTATGCAGGTACGTGTGGTTGGATCCGAAATACAAACATGACACATTTTTCATTGGATGTAACTGAAGGCTTTACCGATGGCTTCTTTCCCTCAGTAATTACTGAAGGCTTCTACCCTTCGGGAATTACAGAGGACTTTTGGCCTCGGTAATTACCGTGGGAAAAAAGCCATCGGTAAACGTTAGCGACAAAACTTTTACCAACGGTTTCTGCCTGTTTCCGAGGGATTTTGGCCGTCGGTAATGCCCTTCATACATACATACATACATATATATATATATATATATATATATATATATATATATATATATATATATAT
>NW_014543981.1:295864-315662 GCF_000741045.1 Vigna radiata var. radiata | reverse complement strand
GTATGTATGTATGTATGTATGTGTGTATGTATGTATGTATATATGTATGTATGTATGTATGTATGTATTTGTATATGTATATATACACATATGTGTGTATGGTTTGAGTATTTCTTGTATTTATATTATATATAATTTTTTGTTAGTCAATTGAAAAAAAACATAAATATCCTTTATTCTAATTATTTCATTGAGAAACTTTTGAAGTAATATGAAATTGGATTCATGATGTGTGCTTATGTGTAATTTATAGGAGTAGCTTAGACTTTAAAATTTTTTCATGTTTCCCACCCTTCTTCTAAAGTATTCAAAAGAATGCAAAAAGTATTTAAAATTTCTTTTAATATGGATGATTGCTACACTACAAACATCTTTTACGGAGATAATGAATCTATTGATGGATTTGTAACTTTTATTTGTATTATGATAAGTGTTTAATATGAATTAATTTTGATAATGAATCAGACTTATCTTGGTTTGATTTTGTTAAGTTTTTCTTAAATTCACTCCAATTTAGTTTGTTTGGGAATTTGTAACACTAATAGAGAGTCAAAGTGGAAAAATAAAGAAAATGAATGAATTTCAAGAAAATCTAAACAAAACTGATACTAGTTCAATTAGGTAGCAAAATTGAGGCTCGAGCCATAAAGCAAATCCATTACAAAGGAAAATCTTAAACATTAAATTTGAGGCTTGTTGTGACTTTGGCAAGTGTACCAAATCTTTTCAAGTAATAAAACCGGTAAGACCGGATATCGTTTCACAAGAGACACGTTTCACTAGACAATCAAATAATTTCTAACTAACCTAGACTAAAGAATGCTTCCATAAAGTGAGTTTTAGTGCAATTAAAGTAACTATGAAAAATAAATGATAAAAGTGATCTTAAGTACTCAAACACTTTGAAATGGAATGATTGATAATGGTTGAAAAATAGTTATTTTCATATGTCAATTTAGACCTAATTACACCCTCTAAGGCTTAGAATGAGCTTAGAATCATGCAAAATTCAATAAATGAGTCAGTCGAGAGTCAAAAGCTGTTTTTAGCGATATTATGCTTGTTTTACATTGTTTTGCAGTGATTTTAATGAAGTGAAGTTTGGGATTGAAGATGAAGGTCTTAGACTCAGAACAGAGGAAGAAAACTGAAAAAAAGAAGAGTCTAGGAACCGCCTAGCGGCAAAATACACCGTTGGGCGGTCCAAAGCGAGGAGTTGGCCCCAGTCATGGACGCTGGGCGAATTTGCGATTAGAGGCAAACCGCCAGGCGGTAGCGCGATTATGGGCAAACCGTCGGGCGGCATAAGTGTGGCGCCGGGCGGTTGTCTGCTGGGCGTGGGCCTGTTTTCTGTGACGCGCCTCATCTATAAATAGCCCTATTGCGATATGAGATGCATTCTTTTGACAGAAGAGGGCGGCCAGACCTACTTTTCACTCCTTGGAGAGGATCTCTTGGATGCTTAGGTTCCTTTTCATCTTTTCTAGGGTTTGCTTTTCCATTTCTTCATCATATTTCATCTAGGTTCACCATGACAATGGTGAACTAAACCCTTCTTGTTGTTGTGGGAAACAATGTAATCTTTTGAAACTCTTGTTTAATTATATGCTTGTCATATGCGTTGATTATCAATTATTGGGTTCTCATTTGCGCTTAAAGCTTTTATCATTTGACTCATTCGATAACTGTTGTTTTTTTTTATTGATACGGGGATGATGAGTCGATATTTTATTGATTTCACTTAGTTTATTGTGCTAGAATTAATCAAGGAATTGTGATTATTGTCCGGTATTTTCCCGTTTTTCCTAATTATGCTTAATTTGACCGGAAATTCTAATTTTAATTAATATGAATTTTCTAAGCTAATTATTTGCATTTTTATTTTCAAGAAAAATTTTGAAAACACAATTTGGAACATTTGAAGGGCACTATGGTGATTTTATGAAAAAAGGAGTGCTAGAATTGGAAGAAGTGGCTGCCACACTTATGGGGGATGAACTATCACAGCCCACAATTAAAAAAAAAAAGGGACTGCAGCACATTGATAAAGAAAAGAAACAAACAATGGTGCAACGGCAGTTCCAGCAACATCTTCAAAAGGGCAGCAGCATCCAAGCACACAGCAGGCCTTCATACAATCCCGCATCTACATACACACATTACAAATCTCTTTTGATTTCAAGTTGGAAATAGTCACGGGCCAGCAAATAAAAAAAAAATCAGCCCAGCTGCAGAATCACGTCAAGCATTGAAGAAGGGTGTGACGAGAAGAAGCACCACGGCCCAAAGAGAATGCACGTGATGGAGGCGCTACATTCAGCTCATGTTCAGTGGTCATTCATCCTTGCTTTGAAGAATCCAACACAGTGACAAGATGACCAACATATTAGCACGGTAATATGGAGAAAGCAGCGTGTCTAGCTGTGGCAATTAACTGTTGCGTCCATCCACAACTTCACTTGGGCTGAAGCAGCTCACGGCCCACATAGATGAATGTCCACCTTGGAGGTGCAAACAGCAAGCTTGGGGGAGAATCAATTGCATCCATGCAGGTCCACATAATCACACGGCAGCAGCCCATGTGAAAAAAGGAGAATGGATTTTCATTTTAAGGACATGCTACCCTAGGGGGACAGAGGAGGTGGGAGCCGCCACCTAGAGGGGCATTGGTTGAATGAGACGGATATGGAGAAGTGGTGACAGCCTCGGGATTCTCTTTCTATTTAAAGAAAAAAAAGCGTGCACTTTTATTTCAGCTGTGTGGTTACGGGTTGATCCTGGGATGGAATTTTTGAGTAGCATATTTCCTTTCCTTTGAAGAAGAGGCGCATCATTTCATTCAGCTTTTTAGAGAATTGATTTTCGCTTATTTCAGCATGGAGTCAGCCGCTACTTCATATATTGGTTTTAGGAAGGGCGTGATTCATTCATAATTAGTTGAAGAACATGGGTGCTGATTCATTTTTCATGACGGCATGGTTATTACTTTTAAGTTGAGTATTCAAGTTAATGGATTTTGGTGAGCACATGGGTTAGGTCTTGGAGAGGAGAGCTTCATTAGGTTCCCTTGAATTTCTTCTTTCTTCATGCTTGGACCGAGGATCATTATTTCTTTTTAGTCTACATGTTAATTTCGTTCAGCACTTTTAAATTCATTTCAACTTATTTAATATTTTCAATTTAGTCTATTATTTACACGTTTTCTTTGTGCTATTTCTGTGACGAATTATTTTTAATGTTTAGTTTACTCGTTGCATTTTAATAGTTTCAATTGTGTTTGGATATTTATTTGTAGCAGTGTTAGGTTTAGTATTTTCATTTACTTTGATGTTCTCTATCATGTTGGGATTATTGTTTCAGTTCACTATGATGTTTGTTCTGTCAGGTTTCTTTTTTTTCTTGCATTTCCAATTTCCTCACTTGCTTTAGAGATAGTTTGATCTCAATGTGGAACCGTTCGGTCATCTGTAGGATTGTTCGGTTTTCATGCTTTGTCCATTTATTTCTATGTTTTCAAGTATGTTTGGTTGCCTTTAATTTTCAGTTTTAATTTAATTTACTTTTCCTTGCAAAAAAACCTTTCACAACCCCTCCCCACTTCATGTTAGACCTAAGACTCGAACCACATTTGGTCCTTGAGAGACAACCTAGGAGTCATTCCTAGCTATACTACATTTCTAATATGCAATTAAATTTGTATGGGCCGCGACACCCATCAGACGTACAGTACTGTCATGAACTGGTGAGAAATTCCTTGGTTAAGTCGTACTCACCTAGGGATAGGGGGTAAGACAATCAATTGTTTTTGCTTCTGTTCTTAAAGCGTTAATAATTGCTAGGGGAGGCTAGGGATAACAAGCCAGTAATTAGTAATAGGCTCTTTTCACCGAGGGATCGGGTTAAGGGTAGATTAAGAAAGTTTGCATGATAGATAATCAAGCACGTTAAACAAGAGGAGTATATAAGAGGGAGCGAATAAGATGAAATTGTAAACCCCCAACAACTCCATTCATCCATAGTCTTTTTCGTCAATTAAATCAAACACATTGCATGTTTATTTTCTGTTTTTGCATCCATAACAATATAATTTTTCTTTACAAGTCTTACGATTTTAATTGACACGAACGATAAGGCCTTTCGAGTCTCTTGGGAAGAACGATATCGAGTATTACCGATTATATTACTTGAACGATCTGGTACACTTGCCAGTGAATCAACAATGATTAGAAATTATATAGAATGATACTGTTGGGGGTATGAGTTCACCTACTTCACTCTTATGTATAGAAAATCACTTCCTCTTCATTAATATGTCAATGTCAATCTACTAAATTACTCAAACCTCAATCCCTTGGTAGAGGGAGCCTAGACTTCCTCATTAGACTCCAATCCCTTGGAAAACCTAATAAGTATTTCCGCATTAAGAGTTGAGATTTAAGACAACCAAAGGTCCTAGGTCTATCCCTAGATATTATTTCCTTTAGGTGTTTAATCCAAGTCTAGATTTACCCAACATTTCCCAATATCAAGCAAACCCTAAAATCATGTCATGGGTAACAACTTCACGACAAGAATTAAGAAAAGGAATTAAACACTAAAAATCAATAAAAGAGGCATATATTCATTCAAAACACAGTAGTTTACATAAGAGTTTAGTGGTTACATCAATCCCCAACAACAATGAAACTAGCTCTCCATGAATGGAGAGCTTAAGCTTACAACAATGGTAGAAATGGAAGAAGAAAGGAGACCCAAGGATGAAGAAGGCATGTTCCCACAGCTCCTAGCTCGCCTCCAAGAGCTCTAAATGAGAGAAATCGTGTTTGGGCAACAAAAGTTAAATAGGGCAAATCTGCCACGTCAGCAAAGTGGCGCTCAAGCCCCCCAAAAGGAGGGGTGCTCAGGCTCGCATCAGTCAAACTTAGAAACTGGTGCATTGAACAACTTGTCTTCAGCTAACTTATATATTTCTGTTGTTTGAGACAATCTTCAGTCGATTAAGCTACTAATGCAGTCGACTAACTTCGACAATAATAACAGATTGGTCAAGCTAGTAGCTTTCAGTCAAACAAATTAAACACACATTTAACACAGTTGACCAAGTATTCAATGCTCAACTAACTTTTGAAAATATAGCCATTATAGTGTAAGAGCATAACAGAATTTCAAATCAAACAACTAATGTAGCGCACATAGTCGACTTCGACAAGTAAGATCATTTTGAAATTCTTTCCTTCTCAAAATAGCACAAAGCACTGATTCTCAAAATCTGTACAAAGATTTTAGCATAGTCGAATCCATTAGTAAGGTAGTCGACTTTACTGCATCTTTGTCACACAGTTATTAAGTTCATAAAAGTGCTTGTGGTTTTCATGCATTCAAACATGTTTAATGCATCCAGAAATCATGTAACAAGTACAAGCTTAATATATATGGATTCACATAGCAATACAACACATAAACATGTTCAACAAATATATCAAACACTTAGCATAAGAACATGTAACACATCAACAACATATGTGTCTTATTGAGCAATTTGTTGTCATCATAAAAAACTAGAGTGATATAGATATTGTGTTGTCAACAATCTCAACAATCTCCCCCTTTTTCTATGATGCACAACCATGATTAATAACCAACAATGTTTGTACAGTTTTATTCACAATAGTGTAACATATTATGTCAAACAGTTTCAAATACTCTATATGTAACCAAAACAATCAGCAAAATATCAAGCAGATATGAGACAGAAAAATATTTCTTCCCTTTTCCTAAAGCTTTCATACATTCTCTCCCCCTTTGTGCATTAACAAAAAAGGAATGCTCTAGATATTATATGCTGATAGGCAAAACAGAGATGCATCTATAAAGAATAAGCAAACGTATGAAATGCATAGATGCTCCCCCTATTACAATTAGTCACATGTAAAATTACTCCCCCTGAAATGTAGACATGTGAATGAGTGTAATACTCCCCCTATCATAATGCAATACAATCAACATAGTTTATAAACAGTATAGCACAAAGTTGTATCAAAGATAAGATATCAAGGAAATTTATCATGCAATGATACACATTTCAACAATCTCACAATATTATCTCAATTAAGATGTTCATAATCATATTAGATCAGAGATAATAGCAGATAATCAAAACAAAGTAAGCAATCAATGAAAGATAACCAAATTCCACAATTGGATTTTATATCTCTGTTATTGTGTAGTCGATTGCATTAAATTCTCAGTCGAATACATTTCTTTCCAAAGTTGATGAATTCCACTTGTAGTTTCCAAAGCAATGTTCTTCCTGCAAAACCTTTTAAAGACCTTTTCCAGATCAAGCATTTTAGTTAAGCAAGAGAAAATAACAAAACAGAAGTCAATATGTAAATGTATAATCAGTTAAGCATAATCGACTTCAAACCTATTACAGTCGTATTGATCAAACAGAGCAAACAATGTTAAACAGATTTAAAGCAACTAAATTTGATTCAAACAACTAATTCATTTCTTGTTAAGAAGATATTACAACTAATAAGATCAAACAAGAAACACAACAAAACAATGGCATACTAAGCCAATACAAAGGAACAAGGAAAACTAACAAGGACAACTTATGACTTTAGACAGTACAAAAGACACACAAAATTTCAGTGCGTCCTAGTCTGAGTTAGGATGATCCAGATGATTCTTCCTTGTCCAGATTTTCTCCATAGATCCTTGAAACATCCTTGTAATCTTTTCCACGATTGTCTAACTTTTCATGAAGAATTCTGATTTGTTGGGCAACATATTTTTCAAACTTTGTTTCAGGAAAGAAATTTGAGTCATTTAACTTTTCAGCAACACAGAGTTTTAAGTATTGACCGTCATGATGTTCTCCCATGAAGTTCCACCCATTTATGGTCTTCACTAATCCCAGTGACATTAAGGAATCTCTACTGAAGGTATTTGATGACCCCCAAAACCTTTTATGTTCATTCTTTATCTTTACTCCTTGAAGGATAAGAGTCTTGCTAATCAAGCAAGCGTGTGGTACATATAGTGTTCTCTTCAAAGCAACATTCTTCATATGGTCTTTTACTACACGTAACCAGTTTACAGGTGTATTGTTTCTCACAGCATGAAGTAGATAGATGTCTTCGGAGGTCATTCGGTCCTTCAACACTCTTCCTGGTAGAATTACTTTTGCTAGCAAATGAGCCATAATCTTTTCTTCTTTTTGAAGTCCCTCATGTTGATAACGGTTGGAAAACCGTTATTTTTATATATTAAATTGATATCAAAACACAACCTCTATGGCTTAGAATGAGCTTAGAATCATACAAAACATTTTAGTTTAAGTCGAAGAGAGACAAAAGTGGTTTTAAAGATATTATGCTTGGTTTTACATTGTTTTGGCAGGATTTGATGAGAATTGGATGATGAAGATGAAGAAGGAAGGACTTGGAATAAAGAAAGGGCGAGAAAAGATGAAAAGGAGGGGTCAAGACCACCGCCCAGTACTAACCCAGCGCTGGGAGCCAAATTCGCAGACCGTTGGGCATTCAGCGACTGTTGGGCGTCCTGCGTGACCACTGTCGAGCGGTAGTTAGCGCGTAGCGCCTAAATGATGGGCCTGATCCAAAATTCTGTTATTTTTCTGGCCTATAAATAAACCCAGTGCGACCATTAGGTTAATCTTTTGGCAATCAGAGACGTCTAGAGCTTCTTTTTCACTCCTTGGAGGCGGTTTTTGGATGCGGGAGCTCCGAATCACCAACTCTAGGGTTTATTCTTCCATTCTTTTCATTATTTCCATCTAGTTTCACCATGTTCATGGTGAACTAATCCCATTGTTGTTGGGGAACAATGTAATCTTTTGAAACTCTCTTATATCGAAGTTCTTGTTTAATTCACATGCTTGCATTATTAATAGTTTGAGTTTTCTTATCCGATTTTAAAGCTTACATCATTTAACTCATTCGGTGTCATGATCTTTGATTTTATCAATATGGCGACGTACGGGAAAATCTAGAACTGATAAGAATTCTCTTGATTATGCAATACTACCTAGCGATAGGAGTGGGACAGTCAATTGCTTTTAAGCTTATGTGATTAATGGATTAATAATTACTAGGGAGACTAACAATGGTAAACTAGTAATTATGGTAATAGGCTTTTTTCGCCGAGCGATCGAGTTTAGGGTAATTTAGAAAGTTGCATGACTTTGATAATAAAGCGAATTTAACAAGAATAATAGATATAGGGGGATGGATAAAGATGAAATTGTAAACCCCAACAACTCCATTAATTTATAGTCTTCTTTTTTGCCAATTGATTCAACCTTTGCATTTTGCATGTTTATGTGCGAATACATTTTTTGTATCATACAATCCCAGAAATCTAAGCCAATTTTGTAAACTTGCTTCTTGCACAACAAGGTGTTTATTCCAGTAGCCCTTCATCTCAATGAAAATATGAAACCTTCATCTTTGAACAGAGGCAGGTTGACTTTCATAGGGTCAACAATGATTTTTGGAGTTGCATTAAGGAACCTTCTTCGACTTGGACATAGACCAACTTGATGAAGCCATGAAGAAATGGATTTCTTTGATGAATCTTTCTAACTAAGTCAGGATTTCTTGAAGACTTGACAAGACACTGATTTAAGAGATATAAAAAGAGCATGAAACAGATAATCACTAAGACACAAATTTAATGATATACACCGTACATGCACAATTTTAAAACAGAAATTTAGTTAGACACAGTTGACTATAACGCGACACGTGAATTTTTAAAACAGAGTTTAAATCACACAAAAGCATAGTCGATTGAATTAAAATTGGAGTCGACTAAGACTCGTGAAAATAGTTTTTCAATCATATTCAATCAACCAACCAATTAGACAATGTGTTCATATAATTGCACAGTCAAAAAACAATCAAATTAAGCACAATGCAGCAGATTGATATAGTATTACTAGTTGTAGATACTCAAGATTTTGATTACTTCAAGTTGATCCATCCTTGAGTTCATACTGCATTTGACATGTATCCTGCAAAACAATTTAAGTTTTGGTAGCTAGTACCCATTTAACTTTGGGTGCATGATTATCAGTCCTTGTCACTTGTTCCTTTGGTCTCCAAACATATAACCCTTTAGGAACAACAACATTTCTGTAATAACAATTTCTAACAATATGGCCAACACAATTACAATAGAAACATGCATTTTTAGTAGGTTTACTTAAATCAACAAATATCTTAGTATTGGTTCTATTAGATTGAGCTTTGTATCCTATTCCTTGCTTATTTATAGCTCTGCCAGATGATTTCAGAATAACATTTAAATTGTCTCTTCCATGAGTAAACTTAGCTAACGTGCTAGTCAAGTAATCTATCTTTTCAATATGAGTAGGACAATTTTCAAAAGCTTTTTCTACTGTAACAGTTTTACTTTCAGCATCCTTAGCAGATAACAAAGCTTCATTCAATTCTTTTTCTAGTTTTTCATTTTCAGCAACAAGGTTATATTCATAATCTCTTCTTTTAGAGGTTAGTCGATTAACCTTGTATTGTAGTCACATTGCTTCAACATGTAGTTCTTTAAATGCATCTTGCAGCAGATCATACTTGACTTCTACTGGTTCATTTGAGATGTTTGCAACATTGTCGTAATCATCCCATGTTACTCTAGTCATATAGCACAAGTTAGATTCATCCTCTTGATCAACATCTTCATCACTTGAGCTTTCAGAATCTGTGTTCTGCCAAGCAATATATGCTCATTTTCTTCTTAAGTTTCTGCTTTGAGGAAATCTTTTCTTTCCTTTCTTCTTATGCTTTAAATAAGGACAATCAGGCTTTATGTGACCTTCCTTTCCACATTCATAGCACTGGACAACATTTGTACTGAAGCTCTTCTTTTTGTCTTGACCTGCATGGTTAGTTAGTTGACTATCATTTTGTATATTTGTTCCACATTAAGTTGTTTTTCTTAAGAGAAGTACCGAAAGATGGAGCTATTATTCTTGTTTTTTGCAAAACTGAAGACCAGGTTGTAGATTTATTCACCAAACCACTTCCAGTAAACAAGTTTGAGTTCTTAAGACAAAAGATTGGAGTTTGCAGTTTCAAAATCAAGTAGGAGTGTTACATATTTGTTTTTGAATTGCACATTGTTGCATGTGACATATTTATTTAATTTATCTTTATTATTTTTGTTGATTGAATAAGTCTTTTTTGTTCCTAAACTTTAGGAGAAAGCAATGTTTTATCTTAGTTGGTTTGTTTGTTAGTGTTAGTATTATAAATGTATGCAATTCACATTTGAATGAAATAAGAATTCCTAATCATCTTTCATTCCAATTTATATATTCTTCATGTTTCAAAATTTTATTCTCTGTTTTTCTTGCTGCTCTCATCTTTAAACCAACACACATCGACACCCATTGTTTTGTAGTGTTTCTCAATTTCACCCAAATTAGAAAAAAGGCTTGCCACTAGGTATATCTTTTACACCTTGTAAGATAATTGCATCTTTTCCACCATGCTTATTGAGAAAGCATTTATATGAAGCTGGTAAATTGTCTTGCTTTAATATATAAGCAGACCTGAAACCAAGTACAATGAACAAAGGGAGATTTTGTATTGAACAAAAGCACTGAAGATGAATACCTTGGGGAAAAATTTCCAGAACCTGTAGAGCACATCTTTGTATTCCAAAAAACATATCCTCGATTGAATATACAAGTTTATGTCATCTAAAATTTAAAAGAGGATTGCAAAAAGGAGGAAGGTTCACATAAAATTGATTTTCTTCTTCTAAACAAGACACACACAGATCTCTACAAATGGTAAGATATTGTCCACTTTGGGCTAAGTCCTCACGGATTTGTTTTTGGTACCACTCTAAAAGGCCTCTTACCAAGGAAGGTATCTTATGTGTATATAAACCCATGTCAATCTCTTATTTTACCCAATGTGGGACTTTGTTTGTATCCTAACAGGCATGACAATAAGATAACTCTAGTTCGCAAAAGCTGAAGTTCAAATTAGATTAGATTCGTGAGCCAAGATGAGATTCATGAAGAACGAGGGGAGGGAAGAAACTTTGAAAGAAATTACAGTTAGAGTTTAAGAATAATATCTTAGGGGAGTGAGAGATTTGAAGTGCTTCTATCGATGGAAGAGAACATGAAGGTCTAACCATGCATTAGCACAAGGGCTCGACGGTGGTGGGTTTAATAGAGGTGACCTCGTTAACTCAATTCCTCAATAATGGGATAATAGGGAGAAAGTTTGGGTATATGTGATTATGAGAGTTCATACTTTGTGAGAGATGAGAGTGAGACACGTGAGAGTCAGTAATTAAGGGTATAAATGAATTTTGGCATTTTCGAGAAATGTTGAATTTTTTGCAAGTAGGGCTTTGAGCGGGAAGGAAAGTTTTTCAACAAGACTTACACTGTGTTTTACTAGGGTGGAATTAATTGTTCACGTGTATTTTATGAGACAGATTTGTGATTGTATTTGTGTTCGCTTGGAAGAATTTAGAAGCAAGGAGAGGCGATGGTTTGCAAGATACATGGATTTCTCCATCTATGTTGATACCCTGAGATTTGAGGAAGGTGAAAAACTCTTTTTACTCTCAAATAAAATGCATTGACAAGGTTATGAAAACTCTATGCAACCTCCTGAAATCGATTCTAGAAAAAGAGAGAATCATTTCATGATGCAAGAGGTAGGGAAGCTGAGAGAATCCATGGTGGTCGAAATGGTGTTGAGGATGATTTAATAGAGTGCATGATGTCCAATGAAATAAAGTTAGGTTGACGATGAAGAATAAGAAATTCGCATTAAAAAGCAACCGATTCAGTTTTCGGTGGAATCAAATCCACCAAAGGGTTGCACGAACACCTAACCGGTTACAACGAGTAACTAATTCCTCTCCATGTAATTGTTTTCCTCTCGCATCCATATATATATATATATATATAAAATAATAATATTATTATCTAATAATAATAGTAATATTAAATAATAATAATTTTTATTAATTTTAATCTCAAGAATAAAACAATAATCATTATTTTTTTAAATATTTATCATAAAGTCTATAGAAAGATTTTATCAAATTTATATTTCTCTATTTTATTATAAATTACATATCTTTTCTCTATTTTTTTTAATTCTACTATTTTAAATAATTTTTACAAATTTATAAATATCACTTTATATTAATATTATCATTAAGCATTATCATACAATTCTCATTTTCTATCCATTAAAACAATTTTTTAAATCTATCACATCAATCAAATATTATCTAAATCTTATTTCCAAATATATTCCCAATCACTTCTAAATCCATTAAAAAAAAATTATTACATATATTTACATATATATTTACTCATGAAATAAATTTTGTTCATAAATTATTATTACATATATTTACAGATAAAGAGGAAGAACCCATCAAAGCCTTACCTACTGATGGAAGACTAATGGAAAAACAAAAATTCATAGATATATAACATTATTTAATTTATAGGTAAAAAAAAAAAAAATCTGTTGGCATTAGTTTCTTGGCAATAAAATAAATCTCCCATATTTCCTTCTTGTAAATAATAGATCTCCTATAATTTTTCTTTTTATTACATATCTCTTATAATATCTCAAATTAATGTAAAATCTATTTGAGAAAAAAAGGCTGCATAATACAAGCAAGCCAATCTAAACAAAAAAATCTTTCATACTCTTGGCTTAATGTTTTGACAGGTTCACGGTTTATGAAATAGACCGTTGTGTTCTTGACCACCAATCCATGACCAAAACTCACAAAAATCTCCACCTTGTCTTCAGATTCTAAATTTGAGATTATGCCATGCCAATCTTCATCGTTAAAGGACATTACAGTGCCATGCTTGTGTATTTGATATGTGCACTTTGTGTAGTTAACAATTAAGACACTTCTAAGACATTCAGTTGCCACTATTTCAGGGGTTGATGAATAGACAACACACAAAGTCATTCCCTTTATATCACAATCCTTAGGCACACTGAAAGATACAGAATGTCCCTCACCCGTATGGCCCAACCAATAAGGATTGTTCTCACATGGGAGACTAATATCACAACACTCACTACTTTCCAATCCCTGTACCAGCAGATCAAATGCTTAGTCATGTATGTAATTTTTCTATTCAAATAATCACCTACAATCACTACTTTATCACTCAAAATTATAAATAAGGGCATTTTTAATTCAAATTATAATGTAATACATAGATAAAAAATTGTCAATGGTTTTGTTGTGTATCTCTGTTTAAGTTTTACGTGCCTTTCAATTTATATCTTTACTATCAATGGGAATCTAAGAAACATGAACCAAGTACAACACATCGTTTGGTTCGATCGTTAAAATTATGTACTTTTTAATGAAGCATTATGACTATAGAAACCACAATTGAAAAAAGATGACTATTCTAATTTGTTTAGATACTCTATTAGGATCAGTTCATGTTGTATGCACACAAAGGTCAGAGATAGAGAAGGAACCTTAGAAACGCTATCTCTGACAGTGTTCAAGAATTCATTGCAACTTCCAACACCAATCAAGGAAAACCTCAGACTATGATTTGTTGATTCTGTAAAATTTACACCGTCTTCCACAAAAATTGTGTTTAGCTGCTTAGATAGTTGAGACTGCGTGTCACATTGAACCAAAATACTTCGAATATTTGCGAGGCAGCTAAGCAATGGTGCAAGGTCTCGCAAATTATCATTCTCCATATCAATGCACAATGGCCTAATGTAAGATCGGGAATTCATTATTGGTGACATCCATGACCGAATGATAGAAGACAAAATATTATGTGACAATCCTTCAAATCTACGTAGGGATATATATCCCGTGTGTTTTGAGTTTACAATTGTACATGGTACTTGTTTCACAGCAGTGTTTTCAGAGACAAGTGTTATCAAGGATTTCATCTGCACTATATCTTCCTCCAATATGTCAATCTTCAAACAACCAGAGAGGATGAAAGTTTGCAAAGATTTCAACTTATATACCTCTTTCGGGAGACTGCTTAGACTTGTGCAGTCCTTCAAATTTATCAGTAGTATATTACAGAGATCTCCAATAGATGGGTGTACCTTACACAAACTTGGACAATCTTTTAGAATTAGTTGTTCGAGACTTGGTAGTCCTGCAAAGTCAGGTGTTTCTCTCAAGTACTTGGAGTGACTAAGATTAAGAAATTTTAACCACTTCAAAACCTACAAAGATGGTTTTTTTACACTAGTTATATATCAGAAACAATTACACTATATCTATGTTTATAAACCCATGAGTTTTAAAAGAGAAAGCCATTTAATAAATACCTGGGCTTGTTTCCAGACGAGTTGAAGATGACTATGCTTTAAATCAATTGCAATTACATTTTTCATACGAAAGTTGTCTGGTATGTATTGTGAAGGAAATCCTTTCCAACAAATCCATCTCAGTTCTTCAGAAAGGTACCCATAATCTCCTACAAGTTGTACATGATCCAGTTCTAGCAGTCTCAATCTCTTCATTTCCTTGAAAGTATCAGCTTTGAAGCAATCTCTGGTTGAATGCAATTTCAGGGACAATCCCTCAGTAGCTGCTGTCCCCTGTCATGTATATAGTAAAGAGATACAATTGCGAAATCTCTCAATATCTGTTGATCAATGATACTTAGTGCTGAGTCTAAGAAGTTAACAACACAATCATTACACCAAAAAAGAAAAAAAAAATCGAAAGAAGATCCAAAATCATGACAAGAATGTTCTTACAGTTTTATTTCTCAGTACATGTTTTACATCCTCATGAAACCATAACCGACTCCTTTTCTCCGGTTCCATTGGCCAGCTCCTACAAATAATTTCTCTTCCCATGTCTTGTAACAAAGGATGCATTTGAAGTTTATTATTCCTTTCAACTTTTATGAGGCCACGTTGTATGAGAACTGTTATTCCAATATCAGCACGTAGTCCACAGTCATTTAAAATCTTTGTGACATAGCCTCTGTCTTTACCAATAAAGAAACAACATACATCAAGAAATATATCCCTTTGCATGTAATTACATAAACCATCAAAACTTTTTTCCAAATTTTCTAGAACGTGATAATCAGCAAATATTTGTCGAGGTAAAATTGTAGGTTCCCACGGTGCAAATGTCTTAAGATATAAATCGGAACCAAGGGCCACAAGAGCTTGTGGTAGTCCTCCACAACAAGTAACTATCTTTCTTGCAAGTTCATTGAAGTTTTTTCTTGGTTTTGCATCTCTAAAGGCATGCCAACATAAAAGCTCAAGGGAATCATTTTCGTTCATCAAATCCATTTTATAAACAAAATCAAGTTTGAGTTTGTTCAGTAGTCGAACATCTCTAGTTGTAATGATTATCACAGTTCCTTGACCGAACAGTTCATGATTCCCGCATACGTTTTGTAATTGCCAAAACTTATTCACATCATCAAGCACAATGAGCAACTTTTTGTTAGAAAGTTCATTCTTGACGATAGTTCTTCCCATCCAATCGCCTTTCCACTTGAACTTGGGTTTAAGGACCTGATAAATAAGTTCTTCTTCCAAACCAATATGCCTATGTACTTGTCCAACATTTTCAATAAAACTCTTGCCAATGAATTGACGATAAATTTGATTATAGATGGCTTTGGCTATGGTAGTTTTACCTGATCCTCCCATTCCCCATATCCCTACCATACACACTTTGGCCGAATGATTTTCAATACTTCCTACCATCTTTTCCACATGGGACTCTAATCCAACAGGAAATTCGGTATGAGACAAGTCTTCATAACCCAGTAATGTTTGAACGCGACTAACAGCTACCTCCACAAGTTCAGCATCATGCCTTCATGATAAATGGTAATTAATGTATTACGAAATATAAATCACAAACAAAACGTATACTTCATTCAATTTCAAACATAAGAAAGTAGGAAGTTCATTTGTTTACCTAAAATCTGTAACATCCCAACCATTGATACCTGCAGCTGTGGTGAGTGCTCGGCTCCACCTGGACAGTACATGTTCCAGTTGTTCACCTGAATAACTTTTTTGTGCAGATTCTTCTAACGCTTTTCTAAAATCATCTTTCTGATGACGTACATCGAATGGGTCAATCTCGTAAAATACTGGCAGAACTATTTGGCCAAAAGTTTCGCGGCATTCAATGATTTTTTCAAGCTCGCGAAGACAGCAGGTAGATTCAGTGTATGTTTTGGAGAAAACGATTATTGCGATCTTAGAGGATGCTATTGCTCGCATGTGCTCTTCCAGCTGCATTCCCTCCTCCAGATTCTCCATGTTAATCAATGTTTTGACTTGAGCTTGTAAAAGGACAGAATGGAGATGAGAAACGAATTTTCTCTGCATTTCTTCTCCCCAAAAGTTGATGAACACATCGTATATGAAATGAGGTTTGGATTTTAAGAAGGATGAAGATGATGATGATGATGAAGAAGCCAACTCCATCAAAGGAATTGAAATTAAGTCTTCGAAGGTAAAACAATAAGACAAAAGAAGATAAAATTACAGTTTTTTTATAGATTTATCATCTCATCGAAGAGTCCCAAAAAATTTCAGGATAAAAATTCTTTTAACAACTTTTTTTTATTCGTGAAACCCAACTCAGTGGGCATACTTTTATGTTATATACCCGTACGTGTATGTTTTATACGTACTCTCGAAGTCTGTTATGAAAGACCCATTATATGTTTTATATTTTTCCTCGTGAACCCAACTCAGTGTGCATACTTTTTCTCTTTGACCTTGACTTTAGAACGACACTTTAAACAGTGCATTGTTCAATCGGATTTCAGAATTCAATTCAAAAGACTTCTACAGAAAAATATCGTGCAATGTTTTTTAAGAGCGAAGAAAAGTCGGTGAAAAGATAATAAACTTTGTATTATATTTAAAGAAACCAGGTTAGTCTGCAAATATTAATGTTTGTTATATAATCTCGAAGTGCGTTAGAAAAAGCTGAATTTCTCATATATATTACTCATGTTATAAAATTTGTCGGTAAATTATTATTACGTATGTATTATTTATAGATAGTGAGGAATAACCCATCAAAGCCTTAGCTACCTCGATAGTCATAAAACATTTGTTTTGATTCTTGGTAAGAAATTAAAGTGGCTAAATGAGACCCCTTAAAACCAAAAGTTAAGGTAACATGTCCCACCATGATGCTGCCTTCACTTTTACCTCTTTCTTCAAACTCCAACATATATTATATACACATATTAGTTATTCTGAGAAAAATTGAACCGAAGGACTGAAATTAATATACACTATGGTGTCCCATCCTTTAATATATTATTGAACACCATCTATAATAGTGACCATGGTTGCTTACTCGTTGATTTGTTTCTTCCATGAAGAAATGATAAAAAAAATAATTATGGAAAGCCAAGAAGAAAGTTATGGAGGTAAATGAAGAAGCTGTCTACTGTTCACTTGTCTAGTAAGAACAGGGCTTCTTGATCAGTCCACTCGAAATCCCTGACGAGAGATTGTCTCAAGAGTTTAGCAAAACTATTTTTTGCCTGACGAGAGATTGTCTCGCTCTGTGAACCAAAACACCGAGAATCCTATTTAATGGCTAGTCTAATATGTTTTGTCTCGTCTAATGAGTAATACTTTATAATTTTTCTGGATTTTTAAAAATTGAACTTTTAAAAATTAACTCACAGATAACGGTGAAATTAACCGTTATGAGAGAGTTGATGCAGAAAAGGGAAAGATTGTATTGGACTCCATGTGCAACACATTGCATTGATTTGATATTTGAAGATTTTGAAAAACTAAATTAAAGATCCATGAATTGACAATTAAGAAGGGAAGAAAGATTACCACTTACGTTTATGGAAGATGAATATTGATTAAGACCGGGTATGACTAGATTTGCCACGACTTATCTAACTATTTCTTGTCTTCATGAATTGAAGGCATCATTGTTGACCATGTTTAGCGATAAGGAGTGGAAAACAAGAAAGTTTGGAACTTCACATAAGGGGAGAAAAGTAGAATATATGTGGTATTAGATAGCTGGTTCTGAAAGAATGTCTCCAGATGCTTGAAAGTTGTTGCCCCTCTTATGGTGGTCTTAAGATTAGTGGACTCATGTGTAAAACCCGCAATGGGTTTCATTTATGAACAAATATGGATTGTGCAAAAGGGAAGATTAGATCAAACTTTAACAATATCATAAAGAGGTAAATTTTCATCCTTTTACTCATTCAAAAGTTTAATTACTTATGTTTGAAATTGTTTCTGATATAACATAATTGATGTAGTTATGAAGAGGTTTGGAGAATAATTGATGCTTGATGGGATAATCAACTTCAAAGGCCTTTGCATGCAACTACCTATTTTCTAAACCCCCATTTCCACTATGAACCTAACTTTAAATGTGATGATGTTGGAGAGGTGAAAGAAGGATTGCATATGTTCATGAGAACATTGATACCGGATATGATAGAAAGAAGAAAAATTAATTAACAAATTATTAAATTTCATTATGCTGGAGAACTTTTGGAATGGAAGATGCAAAGGAGTGCAGGAAAGAGTTAAATCCTGGGGAATGGTGGGACATGTTTGTTGATGGAACTCCGGAGTTAAGGAGATTTGTTATTCGAATTCTAAGCTTGATTTGTAGTTCTTCTGGATGTGAGTGTAATTGGAGCTCCTTTGAAATGGTAATATTAAATTATTTTTAATTTATAATTTTCTTTATTATATTTATATATTCACTAACAATATTATATTTCACTTTAGATTCACACAAAGAGAAGGAATCTTTTGCATAAAAAAAAAGGTGAATGATTTAGTTTGTGTGATGTATAACTCCAAGTTGAGAAGTAGACAAATTCAAAAAATGGTTCTTATTTTATTTGATGACACTGAATCAAATATGAATGGGTAACTGAAGAGAAAGATGATATTGTTGAGATTGAGCAAATTGAAGGTGAAAATGATGGTGAAAATGTTCACTTAGGTGGAGCAACAACAGATCTTGCTCTAGATGCTCTTGATCTTGATAACATAACATTTGAGGATAATGAGGATGCACAACATTCATCAGAGGAAGAGTTGGATGAAGATGATGATGCCATTATTAGAGGATTAAAAGATTATACATAGAAACTTTGATATTTCAATTTATGTTTTACAATATTTTTATAAACAATATGTCTATGAGTTTATGTATTAAAATTTATATAATTTTGTTACTTATTTGAATTAAGATGTTATTTATATTTTTTTTCATACAAAGTAACCTTTTACGAGTTTATGAGTCGAGTTTATAGACTCTCACGAGTTTACGTAAACTCTCGAGTTTGACAATCTTGACCACAAGGATGACAAAAATTGTATTAGAGGACACATATTATTTTGTGGTGAAACACCAATTTCTTGAAGGTCAACTAAAAAACCAGTTGTGACACTATAATAATGTAACGTCAAATATATAATAACCTTTAAAGAAACATGTCAAGCAACTTGGTCTAGTTTTCTGATGAAGGAACTCAAGGTTGATTTGTTTCATCAGACAAAGCTCTTAATGGATAAAAGATCTACTCATGAAAGAAGTAAACACATAAAGACTGTTGTAATAATGTTATATTATTGCAAAAGAACGTTTTAGTGACATTAATATTTTTTATTAATTAACAACAGTCAAATTTTTAAGTGCTGAAACGGTCAAATTTTAAGGGTTGAAACAGTCAACTTATTTATTCTTT
>NW_014543981.1:292321-294999 GCF_000741045.1 Vigna radiata var. radiata | reverse complement strand
GTATATAATAAGTAGGGTTTTAATTAATGGCAATTACAATAAAAAAAATTAGGGTTTTGGAATTTATTTTAATTTGGGGGATTCGTTTTTTTTTTCTTTTTGGAGTCAGAAGACCCTGTTTAGGGTGGAAAGCACTTTCCCCAATTCTTTTTCTCGGTGCCTCTCTCGCGAACAGTAGGGTTCTCTTACTTTCTTTTTTGTTTCGATCCTCCATCTTGTGCAAAGAAGGTGGTCTGAAGGTGGCCTCTTGGTGGCGAAGACGTCGCCTCTACGATGACGCAACTCAAGCGGTGTTCTAGTTCTAGCTCGCAATGACGCTTGGGTCATTCTTCTTCTTTGGTTGTAGGTTGTTTCGCAGGAGAGAGGCGAACTCCGGCAGCGGCGACATTGCGCTAGCGGGTCAATGGTGCTACGATGGCACGTCGAGGGCGCAACGAGGGCGCGACCTCTTCTCTGGTTCGGTTCGTTCGCTAAAAGAAGAAGCGTTGTTCTTCATTTCGTTCTCTGATTTGGGGTTGGGGTTTTGTAGGAATTTCTCTTCTTATTCCCAAATTCTTTCTCGGTTCAATTTTGGTGGTTCCTGTTTCTGGGGTCTTTGTGGCTTCTTTACAGATTGATGATCGTGAATTTGGGGTGTGGTTTGAAGATTGTTGTTTTAATCTTAAGGTGTGAGATTAGGGCTTCAATTTGATTTTTCCTAGGTTCTGTTCTTCACGATTTTGGTTTCTTGTTGGAGTTGAAACCGGCTTGGCCATGGTAGTTTCCGCATGTTGGTGGTTGTTTGAGTTGCAGCAGGGGAGCTGCTGGCAGTCAGGGGGTTGTAGTGACCTCCCACGTGGAATTCTTTTTGGGCCATGGGTGAATCCTGGGTTGAATTTGAATATATTGGGTTTCAGCCCAGAGTTTACACTATTGATTGTGGTTGGTTCGAACCTAATTGGACTGTCGGTTCAAAGTTTGGATTATTTAAAACCTTAGGTCTATTTTAAAATTAAATTAAAGTAATGGGAAATCAATTAATCAATTATTGGTATTAATTAATGAAAATAAATTGTAAAGGGAAAGAGAAGAAAAGATTAATTTATAATAATTATAATTATGGGAACAAAGTTATTACTATTTATTTAGTAATTAATTGGAAATCAAATTAATTTACTCGAAAGAGAAATTAATCTGGTATAAGAAAGAAATTAATTGCTTTTAAAATTAAATATTTTGAAATTAGAAATTAATTTACTTTCAGTAAAGAAAGCATGAGATTTTAATGATTAATTATTTTTAGATTGAGTTCTAATTCTTAAAATATTATAGAAATTTATATTGGGGTTACATAAGACTATATACTAATGTACATTGATGTGTAAATGATGAAATGGGAGGTATGGATAGTATTTAGTTTGATTGTGGATTATGTTTAGTTAGTTGTAAAACTAATAAGAGGGAGACCAGGCGACAACTTAGAGTTCGTTGGAGTTAGGATGATGAATCCTAATTTTCATGTGTCATGCCTTTGTAATGTTTGAGAACTCTAGAGAAAGAAAAAGAAATAAGAAGATGAGGTACTTGAGTATATTTTCGTATACTTTACCTACAAATAAGAGAAGCATAACCAGGTATTTAAAACTATGGGGGTGTAGGTAATTTTATTTAATTACATGAAGAAATAAATTTGGCTTTTCACCTAATGATATTGATAATGTTCTAAATTTGAAAGTAGAGATATGTAATTTTGTATGTGAATGACATGTTAATTTCTGGTACATGCAATGAGATTGTCACTAGAACTAAATAAATGAAAGACATAGGTGAAACCAATATAATTTTAGGTGTTAGAATCATAAGGAAGAGAGATAGTATATTACTATCCCAAGAACAATACATTGAGAAACTTCTTAAGAAGTTTGGGTATTATGATTTCAAACCCGTGATGCTAACTCCAAATTAATGAAAAATAGAGGAGAATCGTTATCTCAACCACAGTATGCCCAGATAATTGAGTACCCCTTCTGATAGCACTAAATTGATTTTAATCAATTTTGTCCCTTCCTATGGTGTGTATGAAAGTGCTAGAGACTGCATTATGAGAGGTTAAACTTTGTCATTGAAATTCTATGTGGAGATAAAATTTTATCTTAAACAAAGTTTTTAATGATTTTCATATCCCTTATGGGTGGTTTATGATTTGCAACATACACTTGATGAAATCAACTATATGAGTTTCGAGTGGGGCCGCTTGCATGATATCTTGGCATGATCTCTAGAACACTCATGAATATCGGGCACGCGCATGGCCTAGTAAGCGCATCACAACGATAACAACAAGAATTGTGTGTGTGTATTGTGATTGATAAACCTCTAACACACGTCAAGTGTCTTTGGTTCATATAGCTTGCTATACCAACTACACTGTGTGTTAAGTTTCTCAATCTAAGAATGGTTGATACAGCTTGCTATACCAGCTTTGATGCATTACATGCTATGAGACCCAGGATAAAAGGTTTTTTCTTTTCTCTCAACTTTCTTTTGCAATAAGTTGGGGATTGTTGTAATAATGTTATATTATTGCAAAATAACGTTTTAGTAACATTAATATTTTTTATTAATTAACAACAGTCAAATTTTTAAGTGCTGAAACGGTCAAATTTTAAGGGTTGAAACAGTCAACTTATTTATTCTTT
>NW_014543981.1:245260-291641 GCF_000741045.1 Vigna radiata var. radiata | reverse complement strand
GTATATAATAAGTAGGGTTTTAATTAATGGCAATTACAATAAAAAAAATTAGGGTTTTGGAATTTATTTTAATTTGGGGGATTCGTTTTTTTTTTTCTTTTTGGAGTCAGAAGACCATGTTTAGGGTGGAAAGCACTTTCCCCAATTCTTTTTCTCGGTGCCTCTCTCGCGAACAGTAGGGTTCTCTTACTTTCTTTTTCGTTTCGATCCTCCATCTTGTGCAAAGAAGGTGGTCTGAAGGTGGCCTCTTGGTGGCGAAGACGTCGCCTCTACGATGACGCAACTCAGGCGGTGTTCTCGTCTTTCTTGGTACCTCGCAATGGCGCTTGGGTCGTTCTTCTTCTCCTGATCTTTCCGTTCTAGTACTATGTGTATCCTCCAATATTTTCGAGAAGTTCTTGTTGTATCATGAGGGACTTGCACAATACACCCTGGATAAGTCCTTAAAGACAATGATCTACACACCTCGGGAATTGCGGTTTGAGTTTTGGTCAGTATTTTTCTTACAAAGACTCGGTTTCATTTCTTGTGTGAACAAGCTAATGTTGCAAAACTTTAAATAAAATACTGAAAATCAAAGGTGCAGCTTTCAGATTTGTTTACCAAGGTTTTAAAGGTTGAAAGGTTCATAAATTTGAAAGAATCTGTTAAGTGTTTTTAAAATTTTGACTTAAGGAGGAGTTCTAGGAATTAAATCAAAGTTTTAAAAGTCAGTTTTGACAGTTATTTGTTGTACTGTTCCTTTGTTATGTTGAATGTTATATATTATGTATTCATGTATGACAGTGTATTCAACAATAAGAGAAGTAGGGTGTTTTTATATTCTGGTTCTCCATATGATTTGTTCTTATATAATTCCTATTTTATTTAAACTAAAAGTATGTTACACATAGGACTTATTCATAAATACGACTTATTCATTTTAAAGGTATTCTTGCAAATATAAGTTACCTATTTTTTTTATAAATTTTTTGAAACTCACCCGCGTTTAAGTATCAGGGCAACATTATCAATTTGTTAATAGTAAAACCCAACTGGAGTTGCATATCTGACCGGCTTTTATTGAAAACAAAACACGTTGGGTTCATTCATTAGCTTTAGCAGTAAGCAAAGGGACTTGTTCTTTTTTTAAAATTTTCCTTAGTTTTTTCTTTATAATTTGTGGGAATACATAAGAGGTCTTAATTATAAAAATTAGTTTGAAGTAAACATATGAAAAAGTAAAATAATAATTTATAGCAACAATTTATTATGTGCGCAGTATATATCAAAGTTACGACCTTAACATAAGTAATGCTTACAAGTTAAAACAGGACAGAAAAAATAATAGTTTTATTTTGGTTGTAATAAACAATTAAATTTTACAGTGTAAAAGGTCACCATCCAACAACTCAAAATAGTTTAAGCCTAAAATATAATTTATTTTATTGATATATTATATTTTTGTCAACAATTTTAAGTATTTAATTTAAAGTAACTAGTTAACTTGAGTGAATTAAATAATAGTAATACATTAACTTGGATGTGATGTTTTTCTCGTTGAACATAACTGTTCCACATTCTTATTAAAATAATAATCACAATAATAATAATTAATCAAAACTTAAGTAATTTATAATTTTAAATATTTAAAATAAATTTTTATTATAATATATAATTAAATAATATTTTTTTTATTTGTCCTGTATATCTTGTCATTTAATTAATGTAATTACTAGACGGTATCATAGTTATTTTTATCTTTTTTTTCTTATATTAATTTTTTCTAATATCCTCTATTTCACCAATCAACACAAAAATGTTTCGATAAAAATAAAATAAAAAACATAATACATAAATAAAAGTAAAAACATATTTTAAACACTTACGGTAATATACTTAAAATTTTATTAAACCTAAGAATAATAGTTGATTTACAAATTTTAAATTAATAACCTTTAGTATTATTACGGTAATAAATTTCTCATTAATTTAGAAGGATATGGTAACCAAAAACAATTGTTAAGGTAGTAAGACATAAAAAGAAATTAGTATATGTATGAAAATTATATATGCAACACAACATTAGAAAAAGAGAAGAAGAATAATATAATATTAATAAGATATTTATAATTCAGATATCTGGCACTATTTTAATTTTAAGTCTCACAACGATACTTTTGGACACCTAAAAGGTTTTTATACTTATTTAAAACTATTATTCGTTATTTTTAATCTTTTTCTTTATAAATACAAAAAATAATTTTTATTTTCACCATTTTTCTACAAATAATAATTATTGGTGTCCATGATGTTTTTTTCCTTATCAAAACACCTTAAAAGTCAAACCCGCTTTACAAAATTAGCAATTTTGCAAAGACAATAAATAAGAAGAATGTAATTTTGTTCACTGTTCTTACATTTATTTTTATATCTCTTACGTTATTTATTTACAATTTGATGTTTTGTATATGCTAAATTTATTACTTTTAATTATAATTTCCCATAATTCCCCCTAAAATTTATTTCGGATTATTTAAGCATATAATTGTCTTATTATGGTTTTAAAAATTCATGAGAAGTATTTTGATGAGAGATTCACTTTGTGTCATTGATTAAAATTTCCTATATTTTTCGAAATCATAAGGCTTTTTAATAACTATTTATTGATATTTTTATTCAATATAATGATATATATTATTATATTAGTAAGGATACCATTATTTTAAAATATACTGTGATTAAATTTCGTATTCATTTTACAATTTTAATTATGTATAATATTAAGATTCACATTTGATGTTAAACAATTAAATTAATCTTAACCCAACTATTGTCCGAGTTAAGTTTTGATATATAAATAAACATGGAATCAAAATTATCCTCATGCAGTTCTTTCTCTCTTCATCATCTTCTCACACCATTGCCACAAGAACAATCTTCATCAACCATGGCTACCCAATTCCTCATTCTCACCCTTCTCATCTTCTACACCACCCTCACTTTCACCACAGCCCGAGACACAAACACAGGTTTCGTAGGTTCACCAGACCCCAAGGCATTAGGTTTAAAGGAAAAACTCAGTTTTAGCCATTTCCGCTTCTACTTCCACGAGAGGTTCGCCGGAAGCAACCCCACCTCCGTCTTCGTGGTTCCGCCTGTACCCAAGTACAACTCCAGCACCTTATTCGGCGCGGTGGGGTTCATGGACACCGCCTTGACAGTGGGACCGGAGCCAACCTCCAAGGTGGTGGGAAGAATCGAGGGTTTGGTTGCAGGAACGTCGCAGAGGGAGTTTATCTTGTTGGTGGTTCTGAACTTCGTGTTAACCGAAGGGAAGTACAATGGGAGCACCATCACTGTGTTGGGGAGGAACCGCGTCACCCAAAACATCAGGGAGATTCCGGTAATTGGAGGCACTGGAGTGTTCAGATTTGCCACGGGATATGCAGAGACTAATACCATTTTTCTTGATCCGAAAACGAGGTCTACCATTGAATACAACATTTATGTTTCCCACTACTGTTGAGTTAAATTAACATAGTGGTTCGTTTAGTTACTTATCCTATCTTACACTGTTTCCAATTTGAATGTTTCCTTCTAGGGAGTGTGGGAAGATTGTTTACTGGGTTATAGTGTTATATTGTTTGTTTTTAGTGTCGTGAAGATAGAAAAAATGGTATACATGGTTGGTAGGGTTTGCTCATGTGGTTCGAATATGAATGTCTAGTACTAGATATTTCAAATTTTAGAGAGATTATAATGATGAGATTTAAAAATAAATGTATTTATAATATGATTCTAGTATGATTTGGTATCATTGTACTTTTTATTAATTACCGTTCTAGTTCAAAGTTATTCTGAGTTATAATTAGAGAGCACAAAATGACTCTATACCATAAAAAGCTGCCTTTAAAAAGTTTTTAGTGTTGGATTTGCTTCCAATGCATATGAAACTCTGAAATTATGGATATTAATTTGTTATTATAAACGATTTTTGAAGGTCAATTTTAAGTAGAATTAACTATTCATCATTAACTTTTAAATTATTTTTTTTTACCGAAATAGTTTAGCTTGTTTAACTGAAGTTAATGTGTTTTTATTTTAAAATTTATTCCATGAAGCTGAATTTAATTTTGTGTTGATTTGGGTTACGTTGATAAGAGTTGTAAGAATTCAACTTTTCATATAGAAAAATAAAAAAATATATTTTTATAAAGGTTTAATACATCTTTTGGTCCCATCTTTTGGGGGTTTTGTTCAAAATGATCCCACCTTCGGAAAAAAATCATTTTGGTCCCATATTTCATTAAATGTTGTTCAAAATGGTTCCTATGGCAGACGGCGTTAAATTTTTAACGGTGAAGTTGCTAGCGTGGCAAACATCTATCCACCTGTTTAAAATTTATATGATGTGACTTTTTGAAAACATTTAAGGGTAAATAAAAAACCCCTAGTTAAAATCAAATTAGAAAATTAGGGTAATTAAAAAAGCCCCAACCCTAATTGTTTTTCAATTGTCGCGATTGGAGAGAAGGCTTTGGGTTGTTCATCTGTTGTTCATTTGTCGCGATTGGAGATCACGTCAGTGGTGATTGCTTGAAGGTGGTAGTTCAACATTGACAGTTTTGACAATTTTCTTACTGCCACTTTTCATCATCTTGTTTTTCTTCTTCTTAATGCTGTACTGTAGAGTTAATTAAGCCCTGAAATGAAATTAACTCCAGTGGAGGGAATCCACAAGTTTCCAGTAATAAAATTAGCAACAGTGAATTTGGAAGCATCTTCAGCCTTAAGAACATGAAAACCCTGCCACTACACCCTCCCTGCGGTTCCAGCACCACCTCCTTCATTGTCGTTCTCCGTGAAATACAAACTCTTCAAAACGGAGCTTCCCTACCCAGGCCACGCCACCCACCCTTTCGCCGCAATCACTTCGTCGATTCTACTCTCCATCACCACCGATCTCGAATACTCCTTCCAGGGTCTCCCCAGAAACGAACTGTGCGACTGCTTAAAGTCCGAGGTCGGCGATATACTGCTCTTGTGAATGGAGAACCCAGTGTTCTGCCCGGGGTCAATTCTAAAAACAATTAGGGTTGAGGGTTTTTTAATTACCCTAATTTCCTAATTTGATTTTAATTAGGGGTTTTTTTAATTACCCTTAAATATTTTCAAAAAGCCACGTCATATAAATTTTAAACAGGTGGATAGACGTTTGCCACACTAGCAACTTCACCATTAAAAATTTAACGTCGTCCGCCATAGGGACCATTTTGAACAACATTTAATGAAATATGGGACCAAAGTGATTTTTTTCCAAAGGTGGGATCATTTTGAACAAAAACCGCAAAAGATGGGACCAAAAGATGTATTAAACCTTTTATAAACATAATTATTTTACATTTATTTTATATTTATTTTTTACTTTCTTCTTTTTGAAAAAATACAAATATTCACTATTTTAAGACTATTTTATTCTTAGGTTTAAATGCTTTTTTGGTCCCTATATTTAGTGGTAATTTTCAGTTTAGTACCCGGTTTTAAAAGTGTAGACATTAAGTCCCAAAGTTATCAAAATTGTATGAATTGAGTCACTTCCATTAAATGGACAAAAACGAAGTTAACTCTCATGGCAAATAAATTTTCACTTTTTCTTCTCTCTCCTATGCTTTTCTTGATATGTCCCAGCTTTTTCTTAGTTTGAATTTTTTTTCTCTCTCATTTAAGCCTAGAAATTAAGAGATAAATATCAGGACACCTATGCACGTCACGAGATGGCATATACATTACATTGACATTGACCTCCAAAACCGAATTACAAAATGAAGTGTGTTCAATAATTTTCATTATTTTTATTGTTTAAAAGGAAAATTAAAACTAAAAAGAAAATTAAAAGTTCGTTTCCATACTGCAATGTCCACTTGTGGTTGCGGTGGTGCTGCTAATTTTACAATTCTTTGTCGTCCATCTTTGTTTCTGTGTTGTTCTTGTTTGCAGCCTTCAGAGCAATGAACTTCTTTTCTTCAATCTCTTCTTCATCCTTCAGTCTACCAAGTTATAACTCATGTTCCCGTAACTTGCCAAACAAGGTAGCCATATTCATAGTTGTAAGATCTTTGGATTCAGAGATTGCAGTGACTTTTGGTTGCCAATTCCTGTTCAGACTTTTCAAAATCTTGATATTGATCTCCTTCTTATCAAACACTTTGCGAAGAGCCATCAGGTGATTTACAATGTGAGTGAATTGTTTCTGGACATCATAGATGTTTTCACCAGCCTTCATTATGAACAATTCATACTCTTGTATCAACGAATTCTTTCTGGCTCTCTTGACTTCATCCGTGCCTCCATGTGTTACCTCTAGAACATCCCACATTTCCTTTGTAGATTTGCATTGAGATATCCTAAAAAAATTCATCAATTGTCAGTGCAGAGACAATTATATTCCTAGCTTTAACATCATACTAAGCTTTTCTATTTTCATCAACAGTCCACTTAGTAAAATGTTTTAAAACAATTTCATTGTCAACAGTTTTTGTAAGCACATATGGACCATTCAAAGTGGCATCCAAAATTCCTTTATCTTGCAATTCAAGAAAGATTTGCATTCGAATTTTCCAAAAAGGGTAATTTTCACCAGCAAACAGAGGTGGTCTGTTTGTTGAAGCACCTTCACAAAAATTTTGAAAACATGAAGCCATCCCCAGGTTTTATAGTCGAATAGAATAAAAATAGAGTCGACTAAATTTTCAAATATCTTATGAAAACCAGCTCTGGTGCCAATTGTTGAGAAATAGGTAGGCTTCGTTTTACACCAAGAGGGGGGTGAATTGGTGTTTGTTCAAAAACAAAATCGTTTCGCAATCTTGGAATGAAAATTCAAAGCTTTTGATCTTTCCTTGAAATGTAAGTAATGAAAAATTCAATGCAGCAGAAAAACATAGTTGACTGCTAAACAATTAAAGTCGACTGAAATAAAGAGTGCAGGGATAGAGAAAATCAAACACTGGTTTTTATACTGGTCCGACCAACAATGCCTATATCCAGTGTCCTTCCAATCTTGGAAGCAAATGCACTATAATGGTTGCGGTTTTTACAACAAGGAATTTATAGTAGCACCACACAAAAATATAAATCTCCTCTCTAACCCAAAACCAAATATAGTTGCACACACAAAACCATAATTGTAGCAAGAATCCCCTCTTCTGCAATCTGAACCCACGTCGAACAATCCTCAACGTGTAACCAGCACTCTTCACAGGATGCCAAGTCTATCACAGCACGCTTCACAGGTTGCCAAGCCTATCACAACAGACTTCATAGGTTGCCAAGCCTTCAATCAAATACAACAGTCTTCACAGGATGCCAAGCCTACAGAATTAAACCAGAAGCACCTTCTTTGTGTAGATGTTGATCAAACAGTGTGCGCAAAAGACTCCTCAATCTGAATCTCTCTCAAGAAAGATCACCACCGTCTTCTTGGAGAATTCTTGGAGCTTCCAAAACTGAGAATTTTCTTTGAAACAGGATAATGAAAATGTTAGATCACAAAAGTCTCAGAACAATTCGTGTTCTGTCCTATTTATAGTTTTCTGTCATTCTCAGTCGAATAGCCTACTAATATAGTCGACTGTATTAAAACAGTTATAACAGACAATCAACAAAAAGGCTCCTCAGTCAACCAAATCAATACACATTTAAGACAGTTGACCCAGTCAGTCAATCTTAACTAACTTTTGAAAAATATAGTCGTTGGAGCAAGTAGGCATAACAGAATTCCAAATATAACAGCAATACAGTCAAATAGGTGTTCCACACTGTCGACTGACACATGAAAAAATACTTTGAAATTCTTTTCAACTCAAAATCTCATCAAGCACGGGTTCACAAAATCTGTACAAAGATTTTAGCATAGTCGAATCCATTACCAGTGTATTCGACTGAACTAGACCTTTGTTACAACAAATATAAGTTCATAAAAGTGCTTGTGATCTTTTCTTCAGAAATGTGCAGAAGTAATCAAAATCATTTTATCACACATTTCAATACAAGCATGTTCCATACATATAACACATAATCAATCATAGGAACACACATTGCAAATCAATTAAAACGTGTTCAACAAAAGCATTGTTCAATCCAGTTTAGTATATCAGCTGAACATGTAAACCTGTAACATATGTACTGTTATTAAGCAGTGTGTTGTCATCATCAAAAACTAGTTTGATGTAGAGTTTGTGTTGTCAACAATCTCAACAAGTTTAGCCTAAGCGAAAATAATACAATTAACACCGTTAGTTTGTATTTAACGGAGATGACTTGATTGACACAATTTTTTTCTATATGTGGACGAAATTGGCATTTTTCTAAAAGGGGGACGAATTTGACACACTTCAATCAAACTGGGGACAAAAGAAGCAATTAAACATTTATAGAACATGGATATGGCACGACAAAGAAATACACTTTGCGATTGTCTCCCAAATTGAAAATGTTATTGATTCCACCATGGAAGATAAGACTAGAAGAAGACGAATTAGAGAACATGATTCGCGATGTTCGTGTAGAAAATTTCCATGTAACAAAAGACACATGGAGATGAGAAGATTCGTTTATTTGAGGACGATCTCTTGGTGCATTACATTAACTTTGTGACATCATTGCAGATAAGTCGATGATGGTTGAATATGATTCTAATGTATTTGGGAGAGGCTGTGAGATCTCAATATACATGTATAGGCAACATGTAACAGAGCTTGCATCGGGAATAGAAGAGTTGAATATTACATTAATTCAGTTATGGATGATGTATGTCTATGAGCAATTATTATATAAAATTGTTTTATATGTCAAGTTTCTTATATCAAATGTAATTTTTGATTTCAGGTATATGTTTGGTGTAAGTAACAATTTAGGGCATAATGATGTTTATGGGTTCATTGACCCCCAAGTCACTTACGAAGAAAATAAATTTGATGACATCCAAACATACCTCACCAGCACCTTTGGAAGGGGGAAGGAGATATATTTTATCCCTTAACTTCAAAGTTCCATTTGTGATTTTAATATATAACTATTAAGTTATTATCAATTTCAAGCATCATTGTTTCCATACCCGACTACTGTGTGATTCTACTCATTGCATAAGTCTCCTCCCAAACATCTCAGACAAGTAGTAGATTGGTAAGAACCTTAATGTTTGCACTTTCTTTGTTATATAAATGAATGCTAAAGCCGTTTTTTAATAATTCCATTACAGCACATATGATGTTGTCTAGGAGATCAATTGCTAATAATAAAAAACTTGCGTGGTTGGCTCATAAGGTTTGACATATGATAAAGCCATATTTTCTTATAGTTGTTTTGTTATAATGATTTTCACTAACTATTTATAACTATAATGATATATTGTAGTGTAATAGACAAAGTGGATCATATGAGTGTGGATACTGCGTAATGTATTGGATGATACACAGTATTCGTGCCCATATTACAAGTGGTTGGGAAACGACAATATTTGGATTTAATGAATTTTGTTTCTCTTCACCGTTTGGATTTCATATACACTAACTAGTATTATGTGTCTTGTGTAGAGATTCAAGACTCTTACTCAACTTCTTGAGAAGTCACACTACAAGAAAAAACGTCATTATCTACAGCCCAAATCCGTATATAAGGCCCAAAATCCGTATATAATATTGGTTATATACGGATTATATACGGGCAAAAATCCGTATATAATACCCTTGTAGGTAAACTTATATACGGAAATATCCGTATATAAATTACATACAGAAATATCCATATATAAGTTATATACGGATATTTCCGTATGTAATTTATATACGGATATTTCCGTATGTAATTTATATACGGATATTTCCGTATATAAGTTATATACGGATACTTCCGTATATAAGTTATATACGGATATTTCCGTATATAACTTATATACGGATATGTCCGTACATAATATCCATGTATACTTGCCTAATTTGTCCTGCATAGACGGTTCCCCCAGCCAGTTCGTTCAAGCACACCTGAATATTCAATCAGAACTTGATATTCAATATTCACAATCAGACCTGAATATTCAATATTCACAATCAGATATTCAACATTGACAATCAGACCTTGATACTTAACATTCACAATCAAACATGAATACTCAACATTCACAATCAAACCTGAATACTCAACATTCACAATCAGATCTAGACATACAAATATCTTTTTGACATTCATAATATTGTTTACATCAATCAATATAAGTGCAACATTAAAACATCAGTTTAAGTTCATAAAGTGGTTATAGTATCTAAATAAGTTGAACAGTAGGTAATGGAATTAAGTTCTATGAAAATGCCTAATAATGCATATATCTATTTCCTTCTGGTGGTGGCTGATCCGGTGATTGCTGGTCCTGTAGTTGTTGTTCCGGTGGTTGCTGGTTCGGTGGTTGTTGTTCTGGTTGGACATCTTGAGTTCGAACTGGAGTATTTTGGACGTTTAAAAAGTCTTATGCAGCTACGGCTGCTGAAGGCGGAAGGAATGGCAAAAGGACGCCAAGAAAGCCTTGAAACCTTTCAAGTTGTTGACCATATTGTTGTACTTGCGATCTATATTCTTGTACTTGCGATCTAAGATGAACAATTTCCTTTGTATTTTCTTGCTGAGTGGAAGAAGACGCCTGTGTCTGTTGGATATAACTATCGACAAAGTCATCTTGGGAACTGACATTTCCAATCCTGTATACACGTCCCTTGTATTTTCAACCAGTAGCCTCTAACCAACATCGGTTTCTCAATCTTTCCTCATCGGCAGGGTCTAGAGGACTACTTGCTGAGGCACCAACAGATGTATTCTCATATCTGATTTGAGAAAATTTTGCTTGAAATTGTTCCTGTTAAAGGAATAAATTTATCAATAAATGTAAGGTTTAAAAACAAACAATGTATAATGTGATAGAGTTAGTAGAAACTTACATGGGTTCGTCTGGACCTTTCATCAACGAACTCCCCTATTGATTGTCGAATATGAGTTTGTTGAAATATTTCATCAACATGTACAGATCGACCAAGCTCTTGTGACTGCAAAGAAAATGAATTGTTAATAAATATTTGTAAAGTTTATGATTACAAATTTAAGAAATAAAATGTACAATTTACATACCAAACGAATAGCATGCTCATGCACGCTAATAGATCCTCTAGTATGCAAACAACCACCCTTTTCAGATGTGCGATTCTTCTTAGCTGTTTCACACTTTTGTCTATAAAGTGGCATGTTCCACTTTTCCAGAAGAGCATTCCAAATATCATCCCCCAGCCAATCAGGTATTTTTCCTAGAGTTCTAGCTTTTTTATACATCTCTGAGAGTTATGGGATGCCTTGGTGTGAAAATTTCTTTTTACCTTTTCCTCATCTTCAGGCTTCCATGAAACCTTTCTCTGTTATATATTAAAAAGAATAGTGAGAATAACTAGTTTGGTGTATGATGGTTATAGTGAGAATGAAGAAGAATGAGAGTAAAGGAGAGAATGAAGGTATAATAAATATTTTCCATTGTGTACTACAAAGACAGAAACACAGACATTATAAATCAACTACCTTAAAACGGTTGAAGTAAACATCTCTAGTTGGCTTAGGGATTTCTTCCCATGTTAGCCATGGCTCATCAAACTGTTGTTTGATGGTAGCTGTAATTGCCTTTAATGCAGTTCTTGTCAGATAAAACCTATACCAATAATAAACTCAAACATTAGAATAATACAACCAGGTGATGAAATCTCTTGTGCATTTTAGTTACAGTTGTTGAATTAAAATTAAAGTTTTACATTCATGTGTCTAAGGATGAATACCAGTGATCCTAAGGTGCACATTGCTGACACGTTTGATATGATAGTCAGTATTATTCGACTCCTAAATAATGATTACTCTAACATATACACCAACACAGATGACTAATAATATCACTACAATATATAATAGATGTTTACTTGTTAAAGTAACAACTAAATCATGTTTTGATGCAGTAAAAGGTATTTTACTTTTGATTCAGGCGTGATTCATTACACACACAAGTGCATATTAATGCTTCTGTTATTAGTTTTTGTGTCCTGTCAACGCTTGTGATTTTGGACTGACTTAATATTAGGAATTAAAAGCATGATTATATATAGACTGACTACATACAACTAAAAACTAGTAATATGCATAATAAATGTCTGCAATAAATATTAGCTTAACTTAAGAAAACAAAACTCTAGTTCTGATCAAAGAGCAGCCCTACTAAAAGCGCATACAAAAAAGTGTTTTTAAACTAAAAAGTTATGACATGGTGTCCAATTTCCAATTTTGGTGCACATTCATAAGGGAAAATAATAAGAACATGGTTATGCATGTTACCCTCCTCCAATAGGTCTAATCATTGGACAACTGTTAGAACATTGTTCCTCGTCACTAGTGGCTGAACTGGAATGGGCATTTGCATCTACTGTACCAGTTGATGGTGCAATATTTGTGGGAGTTGATGGGTTAGAACCAACATTGGGAGAGAGTGATGCCATTTGATTAGTAGGCAGTTGGTATGAAGTGGGTGTCAGGGCAGGCATTTGTAATGGAGATGGAAGAGAGGTAGGTGTAGATGTATGTGGAGATGTACCAGTAGAGGTAGACGTAGGGGTAGTTGCCTGACTGCTTGAACCAATTTCATTATTGAATTTCAACTTGAATGGATAAGGTTTCTTCCCCTTCCCCTTATCAGATTTTCCTGAAGGTGGAAGAGGCGGGATAGAACCACCTGAGGCCATATTCCTGAAGGTGCAATGATGAAATTAAGAGTGTAAACATGATTCAATCAAGAGAAATATGCAAAATTATTATAGGATAACAAAGATTGATCAAGATCACAACATATCAATTTAAAGCAAGATTGAAGATACAAGATATACGAGAGAAGTATAATATGATGTATAACAATTAAAGAAAAGAGAGAGAAGAGAGACTCCAGATTTCTGGTGGTTTAGTGTATCACAAGAGCTACATCTAGTTACCTAATCACCCTGATTAGACCAATGTACTATATTTTCAAGTTTAACCTCTTAACAAAACTAGAAAATACAATACACACACATCTAGATCTTGAACTATACAAGATCTCTAACGACCCTTAAGAAACCCTATCACTAACAACACATTTGGCAGCCCTAGTTAAGATTAATATACCATAAGAATTACAGAAAAGAAGGAAGATCACTTGGACAAAGATAGAACACAATAGAGAAGAAAAGATATAAAGGTTATTACAATGTGAAGTTCTTAAACCAAGGCTTTGAACCAAAGATTAAAGCAAGAAGGCTCCAAGAAGTGTTTTTAATCTCAGGTTAGAGTCTCTCTTAGTAGGCAAAGTGTTTTAGTTTCAAAAGCAAGAACAGTAAAAGCAAGACTTGGTATAAGTGATTTTAATCTATGTAAACTCGTTTTAATAAATTAAAACAGACAAATTGACAGTTTTGGATTTTATGTGATTATAATTGATTAAATAGTTATTTGAAGCGATTCAAATGTTCTTTCTTGTTTTCCATCAAATCTAAGAACATTTTAACGTATTAAAACAAATTTCAATCTATTTATTTTCTAATAATGCAAAGATATGTTAAACTGCTTAACAAGAGTGTCAGGAATACTCTCTTCACCAATATTTCAATTTTATCTGTTTCATCCAAAATCATCATAAATTTATTTTACTATTACTGAATAATTGAATGTTTTGCTATTCAATATTGGTGATGCACTCATTATAATATACTCAAGATTTATCTTGTTTCGTGTAGAGCCATCATTAATTTATTGCTGCATGATTGAATATTATGCCATTCAAAATTAATTTTGCTATCAAGATATATATGGATATATGTATCCCAACTGATTTTATTTACATAAATTCAAGATTGATTATAAATATATAAGAATCCAAAGGCAAGAATAATATCTCTGTATTATAACATCTAAGATTGATTTAATCTATTAAAATAAAACTAAAAACCACAAAGGGTACCAAAACACTTTCAAAGGCTTTCCAACTTAACAAATATTTTCTTAGGGGATAAGGAAGTTGTGTTCGGGTTTGGTAGGTGATGTCAATGTAAGGTTGATCTAAAAATGAAGTGTTGAAAGTTATTCTCTCCTAAAAAGCAAAGAATGACTGTACAGTTGTGTACTGGCATGGATCTTTGAGAGGAAGCTTCACCATTTAAGCATCACAATCTTCATTGACCTGATTTTGGGATTTGTTAATTAATTGGTTGGAATGAAAAGAAGGAGCAAAAGTTAATCTGCTATCCATTTGGATGTTATGTTTGTTGATGAGTTACGTTCCTTGTTAGGAGAGACTAATGACAGAAGAAACTCTTATAATGATATTCCCAAAATCAGCATGCAAGTACATCAGAATCGAAGTTGTAGTACTACCAAAACCAATTCCATGTAGCAGCAAAGTTGACAAAGTTTATAAGGAAAAAAAGAGTAGGTTAAACAGGTGAACAGTCAATGATCTACTTTACTCCACTTAGGTTGAGACTATTTCATATACTCTATCATGAATTATGAAGTTTTTGTCAAGAGAACTTTGAAATTCTTCTTCTTCTTCATCTTCACCTTCTCCCTCTTCTTGTATTCTTCTTCATCAATTGTATCTTCATCCATTTCCCCTTGAAATGATGAAATATTGTTTGGGTCCACTTGTTCAAGACCAACTTCATTATCTTGTAATCGGACAACTTCTTCAACTTCAATGACGTCATTAACATGTGACATTTCCTCCACTTGGTATGGCACATCGGTTTCTACATCATTAGAATCAATGCGTCCTCTAGGCTTCGTCTTTATCGCAACACACCAACCTCGTTTGTCCGTGCGTGATGTAGGATATGGTACATAATAAACTTGTTGTACATTATGTGCAATTATAAAAGGATCAAACAAAACATATCTTTTATCCATTCGAATAACCACAATGCCATACTTTGAATCCACCGTTGTACCTACTCTTGATGGATCAAACCAATCGCAATAAAATAATACAATTTTCTTTTCAGTGCTTGTTGAATTGTATTCCAACTCATAGATGTGTTTAATCACACCATAGAAATCATCTTGACCTCCTTTTGTTAACCCTTTAACATGAACCCCACTATTTATTGTCCTCTTGCCCTGGCTCCATGCATGGGTATGAAATTTGTATCCGTTAGCAAAGAAGGTGCGTCATTCCTTTACACACCATAAAGGAGCAAGTGATAAATCTCTAAGATGTTGGTTCCTCACACTTAAAGGCTCGTCATGAACCTACGACCATAAAGTATATGGAACTATTCAATAATGTAATGATTAAATAATTAAGGAAGAAATGAATGATTAAGAATGATTGCAAGTCTTACTTTTTGCCTGAACCACAATGGGAAATTAGCATGTATGTCTGCCGAACTGTTTGACTCAGATAGTTGATAGGTATGTAAGAATGAGTTGTCGACATGTATGAGGAGATTGGATCAAAGACAATTGAATATATCAAATGAAATATTTGGGAATGATAATTGATTTTGGAGGCTTACTCAAGGTAAGGTTGAACTTCATTGCAATTGATCAAAACATGAACATGAGCCGATCTCAATTCTTCATCACTTAACCAATGAGTTGATTCCCTCCCAGAATGACGACCAGGTTGGTCAAACACTGATAATGTTGTCGGAAGACTTTCTGTTTCAATGTCTACTTCATTTATACTACTTTGTGGTGTTAACATGAAGTTTTTGAAATAGTGGGAACAAAAATGAGTTGTCTCTCTATGCAAGTATGATGCGCAAATAGATCCTTCAAACCAGGAATTTTTTGCCCCATGATATAATCTAAAAGCCTTTATATGCTCCATGCAATGTGGACATGCCAATTTACCATGAGTGCTCCAGCCGGACAACATACCATAAGCAGGAAAGTCATTAATTGTCCACATCAGCATGGCTCTCAAAATAAAGTTTTGTTTCCTTGAAATATCATATGTTATCACACCCGTCCACAACTTCTTCAATTCCTCTATCAAGGGCTCTAAGAACACATCTATGCGAACCTTTGGATTGAATGGCCCGGGAATGAGACATGACAAGAACATGTAAGGTTTAGACATGCACATTTCTGGAGGAAGATTGTAAGGAGTGACAATAATTGGCCAACATGAATATGGTATATTTGATGCTTGTACATATGGGTTAAAACCTCAAAGCATAAACTGAGTCGTACATTGCGTGGCTTCATACCAAAGTCAGGATATACTCTATCAAAGTGCTTCCAAGCCTCTCCATCACATGGATGACGCAAATCACCATTTGTCGACCTGTTCTGATAGTGCCATGTCATATGTCCTGCAGTTTGTGTTGAGGCATACATTCTTTGTAGTCTAGGAATTAATGGCAAATATAACATTGATTTCACAGAAACTTCTTTTGTAGTAGTTGCTCCCGTGTTACGTGGTTTATATCTTGGCTTTCCACAAAATTTGCATTCAAGCAACGCGTCATCATTCTTACCATATTCACTATCATAGAAAAGCATGCAACCATCCACGCAACAATCAATCCTCTGCGATTGTAATCCCAACTTTGATACACACTTTTTTGCATCGTAGTATGTTTTAGGCAAACCTGATTTGATGGGTGTTCCATCCAGAACCACTTTTGCAATAAAATCTAAGCATTGGTTAGGAATATTCCAATTTTCCTTGCAAGCTAATAGCCTGACGCACATTGATAATTTCGAGTCTGATGCTCCTTCATAGAACGATTTGTTTGCATCCAACAAAAGATTATAAAACCTTTGTGTTTCTTCATTCGGAGCCTCTTCAATGTTATTTGAAGTAGATGCTTGGCACGACTCATTTTGCCTAAGAGCATCATGCACCATGTCTTCCATTGCCATAAATTGGTTAATTGGACCACATTCCGTCTCTACACCCATCACACTTTCATGATTTTGTACATCATTTTCTGGCATTCTTTCCCCATGATCCTCTCAAATGAAATAATTAGGCTTGAAACCCACCTTGTAGAGGTGAACCTTGACAACTTTTTCATTCAGAATCTTTGTACAATCGCACTTTAAACATGGACATCGAAGACCCCCATCTCTGCGATAACGTTCTTGTTCACAAGCTTTACTTATATACTCTTCAACACCCAATACAAAAGACTCTTTCAAAGCACCTCTTCCTCTATGACACCTATCGTACATCCACGAACGATTTGGTGGAGCACGATCCATGTTCTGTAATATAATTGATTACAAAACAATTAGCCAATGGTTAATACACGTCTCTATATTAGGACACNTGCCCTATCAAATGGCTTCGTAAAAAATAACCTAAATTAATTTAGGTCTTCTTCTNTCCATCTTACAATGTGTGTGGTTGTTCCCAATTATGTTCACGTGTCTATGAGGNATTCACAAAGTTTAAGTTTTTCTCATCTTCTCTTACTTTTGTCCTTTCTAGTTCTTCATGTTATGTTTCATGATCTACACCAAGGAAGAACTAAATATTTAATGTTCATTTATTTAATGGAGGTCCAGGGACAAAAGAATATTCANTTATTTAATGTTGATTTCTTATGAAGAGGAAATGGAGGTTGGAAATTGAAGTAAAGAAAGGATGTCGAGGAGAAATATGAGTTATGCAGACATCCCTGGTCGGATTTTTCAAGTTGTTTTCATTGGTTCTGCAGTTTTTATTTTGGGTAAGTATGATCACTTATAACATGACTGAATCTTTGCTTTTAGTTTTCAGTTCTCACCTATTAAATATAAAACTAATTTATGATCACTTATGTCAATAAATCTTTCCAAAGGTGCACACATCCTAACAGTAAGAAAGAAGTTTATGTTTCTATCCAAACTAGTAGAAAACAAATACTTCTAGATTTAATCATAAATGAAAAGATCAATCATTTGAAACATTAATCAAATTATACTCTAAATCCTACGCAGCTTCTAAAACAAAATATGAAACACAACACTTGGCATCAGATAACATGGTTGAGTTACATATCACATAAAAAGTCAGAGTTTGACATCATAATATCATTGAACATTAACATCAAACTCAGATAAAAGCACGAATTGATGAGGGGTGAAAAACATACATACATGGAACAAAGAAAAAAAGATAAGGGGAAAAGTCCCAACTAAATATACCTTGCTTCACTTTCCTATAGATCCCTTGCTTGAGTGTACAAAACTTTAAGCCTTCTGAATGAGGTATCCCAGCCTTCTTAACCACTTCAGGAGCTATATGGAAGTCACAAAAAACAAGTTTAGCCACTCTAGTGAAGCAAGATCAAACAGTCTTTAATTACTGAACTTACATACAAATTCATTTGAGTTCTAAATGAAGCTATGACTAAGAAACCATCTAGAATTATTAACTTCAGATAACTCTAATTATACTAAAACTGAAAAAAAAAGAATAGAATAACTTCCAGTGAACCATGACAAAGAGGGGTAGCAAGAAATAGAAACAAAGAGAAAGAGAAGGGGAAGACTGCACAAAACAGAATGGGAAGGTTTAAGAAAAAGAGGAGACATGTGTGGTCAAAGAACATGTGCAATGAACTTCTGTAATTAGAATTTGATCTACATTTAGCTGCACAGAATACAACAAGCTACCTTTATGGACAACTACCAATCGGTATGAACTAACAATAGTTGAATAGTTAACTTAGGACATCCTTCTTACACCAAAGAGGTAAATAGAAGTATTTATAATCATAAAGCCCCAAATACACCACATCACAGCATAAAACATCTGTTACTAGTAGCAGGTCTAACAATAATGGTGAAATTGAGGTTGGCTGTTTATTTCCAAATCTGGAACCGATTTTAGGCAGACTTAATAATCTTATTTTTAGGATAAAATATTTTAAATATCAATCAATTCTTTGAGAACAATCTCAGTCAATTGTCATTCACTCTGCCAAATGCATATAAACATTTACAAACACTTCATACTTCCATATCCCTCTTTCACCTAACTATTAGACTAATGTGCTACAGTACTTCTATAGAATGCCAAAAACATTTATTCTTATATTGAGAATCTAACCACATTTATGATAGTTTCAAAGTGTAAAATGTAACCTCCATAACAATTTATGGATGAAAACATTAGTAAGCACTATAAATCCAGCTAAAGTATTCAAATGAAGGTAAGGAAATAGGCACACCTTGACAAACAATAGGCAAAGGCCAGAACCGTTGACAATGATCTCACAAAATTCAAAAGTCGGTCCTTAACAACCTGACCAGGTTCTGAAGGTAGAATTAATGGCTCCAATGCTCTACAGTTAGTGAATAAGTCAGCACATGAAAAATAGAACATCAAAGAAAGATATAACAAATTCAGAATCTGATAAAGTTATTATCATAACAGAGACCTGCAAATAAGTATTGCTTCAATCCATAACAGTAATGGCCGAAGGTAAGAAGTTACTATATAGTCAGTGGTACTTTTCTTCCAACTATTATCACTGTCTACAATATCAGAGTTAGGTATCAATTGCATTGAATCAGATAAAATAGTTAATACAGGAAAAAAGAATAATAACAACAATATGACCTAGAAGAGTATTTTCCTTGTCTGGAACAATAATGGACCAACACCCCTATATTGCAAAATTGATAACGCCAATTGCAGGAATCAACTTCACTATGATAGAATTATTTTGTAACAAATTACTAGACCTGCAAAAAGCCACACAACCGAATAGTTTATAATACATGGAAATATTCAATAATAATCTTTGATATTAACCTCTAGATTTCCTTATTAATAACTTACGATTGATTATTATATTTCCTTATCAAATCATTATTTATTTTCTTAATTAGTTAGGATTACGATTAGTATAAATAATAGTGTTATACCTTTGTTGAACATACCAACATTTTTCTACAAAATAATTAATATCAATTAGTATTTCATTATCATTTTTCTACAATTATATTTCCTTATCAAATCGTTATTTATTTTCTTAATTAGTTAGGATTACGATTAGTATAAATAATAGCGTTATACCTTTGTTGAACATACCAACATTTTTCTACAAAATAATTAATATCAATTAGTATTTCATTATCATTTACCAGTGTGTTTCAAACAGTTTACATGGATATCTACTTCATTGGAAGTAATTATTTTCATTGATTCATCCCTTGAATTAAAATTTGTCACAATAAAAAATGTTCAAAAATATAAGGATTGGATTCCAATAAGCATTTGATCATAGTGTTGTTTACATGTCTTACAATTTGAGGTGATGGATTGTCTTCAGGTGGAACATGTACTAGCTAATGGAAAACTTATTTTATATGAGGATTATGCTCCTAAAGACTTAGACCTATTAAACATTCACATGGAACTAAAGAAGACTAAGATAATGGAAATTGCATTGTTGAAGTCTTGAACAACAAACTTTGACATCTATTATGCCAACTTTGCAAGATGAATCAAGTGAAACATTCATTTCTTTATTTTCTACTACTTCAGCTGGATCTGTTTTTGACTATCAAATGCCAAAACAGCTAAGCATGCTCATCCAATTATTCTAAATCTGTTTAACTTTATCCATGATTGATAATTACTTCTATTATTATTAATAGTATTTTAATCAATTACTTCCTTCTCAATTCAATGCGGACCAAATTAGATTTCCAAGTAAAACCACAGACACTTTAATGCCTTACAGAGCCAATCATTCCTAGTTTAAAGTTGCTATAATAATTTTATAAAATCATCAAAGAAAAAAAATAAATGTTGCTACCAACAGGTGAACCCAAAAAGTCCAATGCTAAACTAGAGTAGAATTAGCTAAACTAGTGCAATGTCTACCAATTAACCTAGAACGTCAACTAACTATAGAATTAGCTAATTCCTAACAAGTACCGATCTTTATTATTTCCACATCCATAGACAATGCATATTCTAATAGCATTCACATAATACCTTCCTAAATGANGATAAAGAAAAACTCTTACAACTATCATACAAAGGCATTAACCATAACTGCTAATTGGCAGAGGACACGATACCTACACTCTATTAACCCAACTACACACACATAACAAACANGCAAACCAAGGGCACGAAAATCGAACTATTACATTACAAATGTGTTCACACCAAGTTAGGCACAATTTAAAACAAACAACAATAAGGATAACTGAATTCATCCCTAAGACAATTTTCACAAAGTGCATTAACCATCACAGTTTGTCTTGTTCAAAATCGCATACCCTAAACAAGTTATTACCCAGAGAACCAATACTGAGAAACGTATATTTTAAAAAAGAAGGAATTTATATCACCTTGAGCACTCACTCTCCAACAATACAGCAACGTTCACTTAAACCACTAAGAATCTTCTTAATCCGCCGCACAATACCCTCAATCGATGCTTCCGAACACTCCAACCATGGCTTGCGACCGGAACCACAAATGTGTCAAATAAAACACAAAACAATGAGATTAGGGTTCACCATTTTCAACCACTAAACAATTAATAGCATTAGGGTTCACCATTTTCACCTCAATCGATGAAGCTACTCTTTCAGTGCCCAGATACGGCACCGCAACCAACAACGATAGTTCAAGAAACAGAGACGACGAAGAACCAAACCACGAAGAGGGCTGCAGAGAACAACAATCAAACCGAAGACGGCTCCAGAGAGAAATAATCACACCGAAGAGCGACAAAATGTCAGTGAATATGGTTTTCGATTGAAAAATGAAACCTCTAGGGTTTGAGAAATACAAGAAACCTGAGAAAGAGAGAGTTCGAGCTTCAGTGGAGTGAATATGGGGTAATCACAAATACATTTTATTAAAAAACTTATTTCCCTAATCAGAAATACATTTTATTAAAAAACTTATTTCCCTAATCAAAAATACATTTTATTAAAAAACTTATTTCCCTAATCCGTATATATTATCCGCATCTAAAATTTCGTTCTATTTACAAACAGATACTACAACTTATATACGGATCTCATCCTTAGGTAATTTTCCCGCCACCTCGCGCCAACTCTATATACGGAAAATCCGTATATAAAAGTCCGTATATAATATCCGTATATAACTCATTATTAGATAATTCGTACATAACTTCCGTAGATAATAGCTAATTTATATACGGATCAATATCCGTATATAATATTCCGTAGATAATGACATTATTTCTTGTATTGTCACTTACTTTCCGAAGGAAGGCACTTACAAAGCATCTAATTAGATTATACAATAGTGTGTAATTATTAGGATTTAATATCATATACATTAGCATATTTTAGTTGAGTTGATTTATAATTATTAGACTTTTACATTATGCTTTAAATATTATGTGTTGTAAATATTATAGTTGAGTTGATTTTGTGCTGTAAATATTATGCTTTTTATATGTAGGTCTATTTTTATGACAGTGGATATCACAAAAACATACTTGCTACTAAAAACATTTGCATAGTATAGGCCTCGGTTATGGCAAAAACCGAGGTAGAAAGTCACTCTATGGTCTCGGTTCAACCACAATCAGTTTCATAGGATAGACGCGATTTTTTTTTTAAAATAAAATTTAAAGGACTATGGTCTCAGTTATTAGACTTTTACTCTTGTTATTAGACTTTTACTCTTGTTATTACCTCGATTGAACTGAGGCCAACCCCCTCCTTTTTTTTTCTTCCTTACTACTTGGAACACAATCAAAATTGTTTTGAAATTAAAGGTTCAACATTATAAATATTATATTAAATTATTATTCCAATTAATAATATTTCATGATATGAAAATGCTAGTAAAGTTCTATAGTTTTATTATAATAATTTATTTTTAATACCAACTTACTGAAATATTGGTTTCTAAAGTGTCTTTACATTTTTTTCCTAAAAAAAAGCGGTCCTTACTTGCCATTTCTAAAATTTTTAAATTGAAATATTGATAAGTAAATTATCAAATAGTTATATCAACCATTTTGTAATTGTCGTTAAGCGTTTATCGTTTAGTGGTGATCATTAACTTGTACAAAATATAAATTTGCCACCATCATTAAATTTTACTTTCTCATGCAATTGGCTTAATTTAGACAAAAGGGTTAGTTACATTGAATTCTACAAAAGTTGAGAAGATCAAATTTAACATTTTAAAAGTAGAATGATTAAATTAAATTTTATGAACAAATAAAGGTTGAAATGTATTATTAACAAGAAAAAAAAACCCTAGTCAACTTTATATGTGTCATTATTGCTCTTGCTGTAACCTATTTATTAGTTTCGTGGAAACGTAGTTCTGGTATGCTTCTAGGATAATGGGAATGAATGTGGTGCCAATAAAAAAAACAGATAAACACCTTTGTTTTCAAAGAAATAAGACGTATAGAATATTAGTTGGTAGATTCGCGTAAGAGTGGAAACTTAATTAATGAATAAATTAATGAGAATGGCATCTTTATAATCATACCCTTTTTGACCTATTTGTCCGTTTGAAAATCTAAAGTTTCGTTTTGTCTTTAAAAAGGACGTATCAAAGGAAAAAGAAATATTTAAATTTATTTTAATGTATTATAAAATTTAAATATAATTCTAATCTCATTTATATATTATAATTTAATTTTAATTTCTTAAACATGTAAACTATTCTTACACGTTTAATAATTTCATATTATTTAGAATTTGAAACTGAAATCAGTTTAAATATTTATTCTTCTTGTTTCAAAATTTATAACATCTAAAAGAAGAATTTGGAGCATTTTTATCTCAACTCCTAGAGGTCGTATGAACGCAAAAAAAAAAAAAAAAAGTTCTTTAACATTAACCATCTACCTCTGATTTGAAAATCTTGAAGTAATAACATGTATTGACACAGAGAACGTGGGACTCAATAATTGATGGTTAAAAAAGGAAAAAGTAAAGCTGGTTTTTCCAAATAATTAATAAGACCAAGGTGGCAATTCTAACTACTTTAGATTATAATCTATTTGATTATTACGAAAGGGTAATTAACATACTGAATTATGAGTTTCTCTGTCGGCAGAATACAAAAAAGTCTTTCATAATTAGTCATTGCCCTGAGTGAAGGAGTGAATATTTTTCATATTTTTTTGTTTTATTTTTAATTTGTATGCCGATTAATTTAATTTATAATGATTATTTTTTCTCTTGGAAAAAAAAATCACTTAAGAAGAAATTGCCAAGGTTGACTACTCTATTTTGTTGGCAAGCTTTTCATTGTAGCCAAAGCACGTTTTGTTCACTGATTATTAAAATCAAACTCTTGTCGGGACATTGCCTTAATAAGAAAGTAAACTTTTATTATTCAATATTAGTAAACTAAAGAAAAATATAATATCTTGTCCTTAAATAGACTTATAAAAATGTGTTGATGTTTTTCGTTTAATATATTAGTATTGCTGTTTAAGTGACGAACGGAGGATAGGTCACTAATGCGACTTATGATTAATGAATTTAACATAAAATAAAATATTATATATATTTGTTTCTATTTTTAATTTATGTTAACAATTTTTTATTAAAGCTTAACATTGATGAGAATTTGGACTGCGTGTATATTTCTATAAGAAATGAAATTGGTTGAATGGCTGAAGACTGCAAAAATCATCTTCTCCGTTTCTTAGACTGTGTTCACATTTTTTTTATCAACAAAAAGTTATTTAAAAAGAAAAAAAAAACATTCGAGGCTCAAATTCGTTTATAAAATTTTTTAGTATTTGAATTTTGATATAAAATTTAAAATTTTGATATATTTTAGTTTCTAATTATACGTTTTCTAATTAACATATTAAATTCAATTAAAATTAAAATAGTAACAAACAATTCAAATATTAAAAAAAAGCATTTAATTAACATGATTTAACAAGTTAAAATAACTATGTTTATTATTTTATGAATTTGAAGATTAAAATATATTAAAGTTTCAAACAAAAACAAAATTCAATATGTTTAGGACACTAAAAACATATTTAATTATTTTTATAATAATTAAAATACATTTTAATTTTTAGCAGATGGCATTTTGTAAAAAAAAATATTAGAGGACAAAAAAATAATTCTGAAATTAGAAACTAAAATATAATTATTAAAATTTTAAATAAAGAATTACCTATTCAATTATAAGAAAAAATGATAATAATAGTAATAAGACAATAATAAAAACAATAATATGTAAAAATGACATCATGATTTAATTCCGATAAACATAGACATGAATAATGAAAATAATATAATTCAATAAATACACTTATTCAATAAATCCACTTAGTTTCATATCATGATAATTCTATACAAGATATAATTACTTTTTATTTATTCTAAAGTAAAAAGTTTTAATTTCTAAAGAGTGAGGTATTGCCAAGTACTTTCTGATTATAGAATGTCAAATAAATTATTGAAACTGAAACATATTAGTTATGAGATTCCTTGGTACTAGGTCCCTTAATGGCGATAAACCTTAAAATTTAGAAACTATAATGAGTGTGAGTTGTACATGTACAAGACAATAATTTATTTTCAAGATTTTATTTAATATTATTTTCTTGTTTTGAAGAACTGCCATTACCCTTTCAAAAACTAAAATAATAATTTACTCTACAACCCTCTTACTCTTACTAAACAATCACACACTTGCATACTTAAGAAAATAAATTATCACTAAATAATTACACTAAAAAGAAATTATCACTAAATAATATAAGTGCAAAACGAATTATGTCTCCCATTTATATACACATTCTCTTCCTATTTGAAAAATCCTCAAATCTCTTATTCTTCCATTATAATCTCCCTCTCCCCTCTCATTTCTTTCCCTCTCCAAAAACTTCAAACTCTCTTCAATATAAATATTTTCCTCTTTCCGATAAATCGTGGTGGCAAATGGCGTGGTCGGCTATTTTAATAATCCAACTTACATATGCAAGTGCAAACCCATTAAATAATTACATTGTAACAAACAAACACGACATTGTCCACGTTCATGTATAGTATTTCTTATTTCTTCAGAAGAAAAACAAAACAATGACACTAACCAAACATATGTTTTTCAATTGCCATCTCCACGACTTCATATTCTAGACAAACATCACCTCTTTTATAGTTTCTCTGATCACGATGTCAAGTAAAAGGCAAAATAAATAAAGTTTATATCTTTTGAAAAATATATTTTATTACAACAAGTGGCTAAAAGTTTATATTATTAGAGAAATCAATTACATTGTAGCCGGTCAAAATTTAAAGAGTTTGGTAGGAACAAGTCTTTCTCTCCTTTATAATGAGCTTATTCATTTTTTTAATATTAAGAATATTAAGTTGTTGACTTGCATTTTACGCGTGAAATAATATATTAATAAGTAATCTCATAAAATTATATATTAGTAAATAATCTAATAATCATTTTAAGTGAATATTAATGAATAATATAATAAAATGAAAAGTCTAATAAATAATAAATCTGATAAATTTTAAATAAATTTGATATTAGTTTAGAAAATAAATTTTAAATTTAATTCAATTTTATAAACTTGATTTTTAAAATAACATCTATTTTTATTTATATACACTTATATATTATAGATTCATTTTTTATTTAATTTATGTATGATCTCAGTAGTCAAATTCTTAAATTAGTTTTACATTTTAACAACTTTGTATTATTATTAAATAATAATAATAATAATAATAATAATAATAATAATAATAATAATAATAATAATAATAATAATAATAATAATAATAATAATAATAATAATAATACAAACTCCAAAATATAATTACATTGTCTTCCCTCATATCTCCTACAATTAAGGTGGTAGGTTAAATTAATCTCATGCAAGAGAAGCTCAAACACACACACCTACTCCATTTCTTCACACATTATAAATTCTTGCATTAATTGCTCTTCATGTACTCCACTTTAACCACCATAACCATGGCTACCAAATTCCTCTTAGCGTTCCTTGTCATCTCCTGCTATGTCCTCTCCATCTCAGCAGACAAAGAAACAGGTTTCGTGGGGTCAGTAGATCCTAAGTCCTTAAGCTACAAGAAGAAGCACACTTTTAGCCACTTCAGGTTCTATTGGCACGAAATCTTCAGTGGAAGCAACCCTTCCTCGGTTAGAATCATTCCACCACAACCGAAGTACACCACAACCACCAGCTTCGGTTCTGTGGGAGTATTCGACAACGTGTTGACCCTAGGACCCGAGTTGTACTCGAAGGTTGTGGGAAGTGCTGAAGGGTTGTTCTCCTCTGCTTCACAAAAAGAGTTTTCCCTTTTGGTGATTATGAACTTCGCGTTGACCGAAGGAAAGTACAATGGTAGCACCATCACGTTCGTGGGGAGAAGTCCCATCGCTCACAAGGTGAGGGAGTTTCCTGTGATTGGTGGCACTGGTGTTTTCAGATTTGCCAGGGGCTATGTTGAGTCCTCCACCCTCACTTTTGATCCCCAGACGAGGAACAATACAATTGTTTTCGACGTTTATGTTTACCACTAACTGTTGTATTTTGAAGGATGTTGTGGATTTGATCATTGCAGTTGTTGTTCTTGAACTGTTTCTATTTATGTTTCCTCTTTTGAGGTACCATGGAATAAAATCATCTTTGAGCAAGTTTAAGAATATGGAATACCATTCATAATGGTTAGTGTTTGGATACAGTACATGAATAATGGATATATGAAGTTGACTTTTTTGTGATGAAAATTGATATTAATGCAAAGAATAAGCAATAATAGTCATTGTGTACTTCTTATAGTTTTGACACATTTAAAAATTTTATATGAAAGAATTTTTATTTTATATCTAAGATAAATTTAGTTTATCGAAAACTAGTTTTGAATTTTTTTTAAATTTTTTACAAGTGATTATAGAAAAATTATAAGACCATCATTCATGTCATGTTCAACTGTAAGCTAGATACTAACCAAGTTTGAATACTCTACACAGTTTAAGAAATATTATTATTTGCAAGAACTGGCCACCTAACAGAAAAGCCTTTGTAACACATTAACAATTAATATATATATATATATATATATATATATATATATATATATATATATATATATATATATATATGTGTGTATGTATGTGCTGCACAGCTATTTCTTTTTGTCCAATTGTGTAATGTACTTTATCACGCCTCTGGGTTTATAATATTTTATTTGTCAAGAATAAAGGTGATTCAGAGGTAGGCAGACTAAAATCCTTAATTAATTCGGTCCTATAAATGTTGTTAAATATTGATAATACTATTTTTTATTCACAAAAATAATTGAAAGAAACCTGCTATAATTAACTTTTGAATAATTGTGTGTGTATGTGTATGTTTTTCTTTTACAAAAATTAACCGTGACTAATTTTATTATGTTTCTTATAATCAATATTTCTTCTCGTATTAAGCCAGCTTAATACATCATTGACTATTGTTACATGTTGAATATGGAAAGTGTATAGAATGATTGATGTATATGAAAAGGACGAAGTGCAAAAAAGGAACCATTCATAATTCTATGAGAAGGACACATGAACGACCAAATACATATAGAGTGCGAAAGATCAAGATTTGTAAATTCTGTTAAAGGAACTTGTCGCTATCTACTATTATTGTATAATGCCAACCAATAATGTAACAATGCAAATATATTTTTTTTAAAGGTGTACTCAGTTAGGAAAAAAGTTCGTTTGCGTTGACATTTTTATTTGAGTAAATTATAAAAATACTTGTACAAACAGCATAGTATTAGATAGTTTAGGTGTAAAACTCTGACATTAAATTGATAATAATAATAATAATAATAAATAATATTAAATTTTAGTAACTGATAAAGACATATTTAGGGTATATAAGAAACACGCAAGCATTTGTGAATTCAATCAAGTATGCAAAATAGATTTCATATATACTAGTGCAAAGTGTTAAATCGAAAATCCTATAACGATCATTCTCATATACACTATAATTTTTAAATTTTATTTAACTTTATCATAAAGGTTACATAAAAGTCGTTATCAAAATCAAAATATAGCGATAGTTGCATTTGAATAACTATAGTATTCACTCTTTTACGATAGTTACATTTGAACTATCATTATATTTTTAATTTATATTTCTGCGCAAGTTTAATTTTTTATGTTCGTTTTCTTCTTCATCAATAATGAAAACATGAAGATACGGGGAAAGAGAAAAAAAGGCCTTTTGTCAAACTGAAGGTAACACCTCTCCCTACACAACATCTTCGTGCAACACAACATCTTCGTGCAAGACACGACTACTTCTCCCTACACCTCCAAGACGTTCTTCCTACACTTCCAATGTTTTAAAAAATGTCACAACTGACCTTGGTTAAATTTTAACGTAGGTTAAAATTTTTTAACATAGGTAAATTTTGTAATCATTTTCACTCTTGTAAGAATTTCACACACCCACCCACCACAACACACAGATTTCAAATTAAAACCCTAGCCGTCGTCGCTCTACACCCATTTCTTCTTTTTCTGATCACTTTTGTCTTCTTCATCATGGAGTTTCATCCCTTTGTTCTTTTTCATTGCGAATACACCTTTTCTTCTTCATCGTCTGTGTGCACCCTTTCCTCTGCGCACACTTCCTTAGTGCCATTACTTTCTTCGTCATCATTACACCATAGAAGTTTGCTTTTCATTTAGATTTTTTTTGGATGGACTAATGTTGTTTTGGTTGTTTGAAACTGGAAAATGGTGAAGAAAGCTAGCGTTTCAAAAATCGTTGAGGTCTAAAATGAATTTCAAAATTCGTTAAAAGGTCTTGACGAATTTTAAAATTTGTCGAAGGCCTTCTCAGATTTCAAAATCTGCTGAAGGTCTCCTCAGATTTTGAAATTCGGTAAAGTCTCAACGACTTTTAAAACCCGTCGAGGTTAATGTTTTTCCTTACTAAGAAACCTTTGATGTCAAAGGTATACTATTTTCCTTCTATGTTGTAGTTGACAATGACATGTGCCTTCTTCACATATAGGCCATGTTCTTTTACCTTTAGTGTTATAGCCACTTAAGTTACCATAAGCTAGAAATTCATTGATTGTATAAAATAACCCTTTAGTGCTATAGCCACTTAAATTACCATAAGCTGGAAATTCGTTGATTGTATAGAATAACATGACATTCAACTTGAATGAATCACCGATGTACCCATCAATCATACACTAGTAAAAAAAGAGGATTTAAAATCGCACAATATGCTTCGATTTAGGAGTAACCGAAGCATATCAAAATGCGGTGGCACTTTTGTAGTTTAGTTGAACCTTTTTACCTCGGTTGAAGGGGAACTTAGGCATATTCACCATATGACATTGGTTAAAATTCCAACCGATGCCTAACATCCTGAAAAATTCCTGAAAATTTTACTTTTGGCATGACAACTTTTTTATTCCTGATCTACTGCCTCGGTTCACTAGGACCCGAGACATATACACCATATGACCTCGGTTAAAATTTGAACAGATGCCCAACACCCTTAAAAAGCTTTTTGAATTCCAATTGATGCCTAACCCTGCGCTTCTCTTTTCTTCAAGGACCAGCCCATGGGTCGTGCCACCAGGGGGAATTCCTCTCTTTCTCGCACATCCCGCACAAGCCAGAAGCTTCAAAGCTTATGTCATTTCTCTTCACCATAGACGACCCAATGTTGGAGCAAGGATGATCTGCGTCTTGAGCGGAGGCAACGACCTCACGACGACGGTGTGGAGATGGCACGACAAGCGACGTTCGTGGTGGCTCGTAGCGACGCTTGTGGCTCGTGGCAGCGCGATTGGTCGTTCTTCTTCTTCTCCATTCCATTTCTAATTCTATTTTGGTTGCAAGGAGAAGGATGCAAAATCGACGGATCAGATGCAACATTCATTATTTGCAGCTAGTAGGCGTCTTAGTGGCCGAGGTTCGACGAGACACAATGATGGTGCAAGGATTGAAATGCGTTTTGGAGTTTTGTTGCGATTGAGAAAGTTAGGGTTTTCAGTTTGGGAATTTCTTTTTGGATATATGTTCATGCTGTTATGGTCTGTGAGGGTTTTTGATAGTTACGCCACTAGAAGTAATGAGTACCTAATGTGATGATATCCCATGGACCTGGACCCGGACTACTATCATGATCTTGACATTGTCGTGGGTGATATTTGAGCAAATTTGAGGGATTATTAGTGTCATGGCTAATTAACATGTTGATATAGTTTTGTTTTTATTGTGACATATTTGAAACTTGAGTGGATTATATAATTCTGATCTCCCCCAATATAAGAACAAAATTTGTTTATATGATGTTATGATGGTTTAATTATTATATTCATTTCATATCAACATAAGTAATAAATATAAGTATATAATGGCATAAGTAATAAACATAAGTAATAAATATATAGTTTTGTAGGCAGAGACAGTCCACAGAGTGTAACTTATAGCTTTGGCACACTTTTGCTTGACTTGGCATTGGAAAACATATTCCTCCAAGCCATGTAAGTTTGTTAACTTTATTCAAAGTTATGGAAACCATATTTACTGTGGCCTATCCTATAGTGTTTTCTATCTTCTTAATTGAGCTTTCTTTTGATAATTTTTTTCTTATGGTTTTAATCTTAGGGTACTTCGGATTAAAAGCTCTTACCCTTTAGTGTTGGCTTGAACAATAACTTTTTTATTTTACGGACATGCAATCAAAGCATAAAGATACTTGGAAGAGTGATTATGGAAAAACAGGTTTGAATGCACATGATGATTTTTGTAGTGTTTAAATATGATTTGTTGAATTGGTTTGTTTGAGTTGTTCAATTGTTTACTTTTATGCATAGGTTTATGCACGACATTCGTGCAGGACAAAATACTTGGCAGATGTCAACACCTTATTAACGGATGTGCAAAAGACATTCATACAAACAACTCCTTTTGCATGGGTATTGTCCATTGACACGGATATCAAAATGAGTAGGAATCTAGTTTTACAATTTGTAGTAGATGATTAGAGAGGATGGCCGGGTTTGAAGTTAGGTCTGTCTTTATTCCATTCACCAAATTAGATGTTTGCTTAGGTTTAGGGGTTAGGGTTAATGGAGAGATGTTTAAGTTGTTTAAAGAGGAAGTTAATTGTCATACTAGGAGACTCTTTGACACAAATTATGTAAGTGTACATAATGTTTATGAACAATTTCAAAACCGTATAAAAGGGGATGAAGTGGCTGATGTTTGTAGGTTATATTTACTGTTAGGCTTGAGTGAGTTTTTGTTTCCAAATAGAGGTGGAAAAGTTCATTTAGGTTTATTTGAATTATTAGATGATTTATCATGTATCAGAAAGTATAATTGGGGGGTGTTATTTATGACTATTTGGTTTCTCGTTTGTGTGATGCTGCATTGTGTGTAGGGAAGACACAAAAAAGATCACACTGTCATGTGGATGATTATGTATTTGCATTACAGGTACATTTTGATATTAGTTACAAAATATATTGTAATAATTTATAATTTTTAGTTATTTGAAATTGAATTTTGTATGTAACATATCTGGGCAATGGAACATGTGTTATTTGGTCAGAATAAGTTGGCTAAAACAAAAAGTTGTATACCTAGAATCCTTCATTGGATGCATGTTAAAGTTGGTGAAGCAAAAGTTGGAAAAGCCTTTTCCTCTAATGAAGTGAGACTAAAATACCTTCTATTAAGTACTTGTCATGTAATTTGTATTCAATTTAATATGATTTGTGTGGTTATTTTGTTTTGTGTAGGTCATTACTGAGGTATATGTAAGCAAAGAAGAGATGTATATTGAAATAGTTAAAGAAGCTTTAGATGGTCATCATAATACTAGAGTGAAGGACAACTTGCATAGGCGATCGATTGCTGATATTGTGGCTAAAAATGAAGCTCTGCGTACTATTATTGTTGACCAAGAGGTTTCGATTGCCAAGCTTGACAAAGTGGTAGAGAAGCTACAAATGATTCGTGCAAAGAAGAGGCAACGAAAGGTTTATGATGCCAGAACTCCATTTAAGAAGTCAAGATCAGAGAAAGATGATGACATATCAGCTACTAATGTTGGGAACTCAAATTCAAAGGAAGATTATATGTTAGATGATGAATTTGGGGGCAGAAATTTACAGAAAGATAATCAGATAGTATTTTACAGTGCTTCGAAGTCAAATTCAGAGTAAGGTGATGATGTTGGGAAAATTGACATTTAAAAAGCTGGTGATGATTTAGGTGATGAAGAGATTCTTATTCAAAAGTCTCACATGTACACACGTTTAAAAGCTCAACCTAGGAAGCATGTGAAAAACGTTTCTTTGAAAACCCCTTGGACAAGATTAGATAGGAAAAACTGTAGGCACATTGAATAGATGATGTTTGGTTTGCCTTTTGATTTTCTCTTCTTTTGTTTCTTTGTTAATTGTCATTGTGAATGCAGCTGTACTGGTCCCTTGTTCTGAAGGAACTTTTTGTCTTGTTTGTTGAACCTCCTAAGTGTATTTTAGATACTTCTGACCCTTCTACACATGGAGTCTCCTGGCTTTCCCAGTTCTGTCCTCAACATTGTTGATTGGTGCCTACAACCCAGTTCTCATCCCTATAAAGTACATGACAATTTAGCCATTGTTTGGAGAGATGAAGCTTTTCATGATATCGAGATTAACCGTATCACGCTTAAACAACTCTGACAACAAGTAATGTAAGCTTTTTCATCTCACACTCTTGCTTTTGGACCAAAGTTGCGTTATTCAATATAGGGAGTCTGATTTCTTGACTTCTTTGATTTTAGTTAAATGGCTATTTTTCAGTTGCAGCAGTACATTTAGTTTTTGTACTTTTGATATGAGGTTGAGCAGTAGTAAATATGAGGTTGAGCATATCTCAACCCTTGATTCCTTGAAAGGAACTTGTAAGGTGTCCTTGTTGCGATGTCTTATTAAAGCTCGTGAGCATAACGGATTGGGTGACATGAACATAACAATTCGGGTTGGTTTATGTTTATTGTTAATGGGTATTGTGAAATGTTAACTTCATTTAACTACCATATTGAACTATTTTTATGCAAACGTTCCCTCTTCACAGGATCCAACAGGGACTGTAAAAGCAAGTGTTCACCGCAAGGCCATTGATCATCCTGAAATAGGTCCCCAATTAAAAGTTGGAAGTGTAATAATCCTACAAGATGTAAGTATATGGTTGCTGATCATTAATAACTTATTAATCTTTTATTCCCACAAGAGTATATGGAGTTAACCAACAATGTTTTAACAGGTTGCAATTTTTTCACCAATGCGCGGAACATACTATCTTAACATAACTCTTAACAATGTTGTTAAGGTAAAGTTTACAACTGTTTTGTATGATGGTGTTCTATATTGGTTCTGAACTTTTTTGACCACTTTGAATGGTATTTTCCGTATGTGCAGGTTTTTGAAAGTGATATCGGGCGCTCAACTGATGAACTAGTTCGTCTATCAATACCAATTGTTACTAAGAAGCTTCCAACTCGTTCCGTTGATGACATCCTTAGCAAGTTGATTCCACCTGTTGACAATGACAAACCTGAAGGCAATGGAGCTAACAAGAATAATTAAAAGTGGAAGAAACTCAGGACTTTCATAGTTTGCTGATTTGAATTTTACTTTTATCCTTGTTGTGAGTCTTTAGAAGGCTTTGTTATATAGTACAATTAGTGAAGTACCAAAGCCAGCTTCATTAATGTGTTGTTGCATTAAGTGGTTATGTAATGTATGTTATGTTTTAAGTTTGATATGATGTTGTTAAATTGAAAAAAATTTCACAATGTGTCCTTTTGTTCCTTCATTAGTATGTTGTTCACCATGCAAAAGTGTTTAATTGAATTCCAAAGACCACTTTTTTTGATCCAGTAAGTGGTTATCACTTCAATTGTTTGTGGTTAGATGTGGACTGCGTTATGTACAACAATATAAGTGTTCAATTCAATCTCAATGACCACATTTCTCTTGGTGCAGTAAGTGGTTATGTCCTAAGTAATATGTGGTTGGTTTAGAAAGATGTTTTGTACAACAATAGAATTGATTGAATTGAATCCCAAAGACCATTGTTTTTGTCCACTAAGCGGTTATGTCTTCAATTTTATCTAGTTAGTTGTGGACTGAGTTATGTACAACAATAAAAGTCTTCAATTCAATCCCAATGACCATATATCTCTTGGTGCAGTAAGTGGTTATGTCCTAAGTAATATGTGGTTGGTTTAGAAAGATGTTTTGTACAACAATAGAATTGAATCCCAAAGACAACTTTTTTTTGTCCACTAAGCGGTTATCTCTTCAATTTTATCTGGTTAGTTGTGGACTGCGTTATGTACAACAATATAAGTGTTCAATTCAATCACAATGACCACATTTCTGTTGGTGCAATAAGTGGTTATGTCCTAAGTAATATGTGGTTGGTTTAGAAAGATGTTTTGTATAACAATAGAATCGATTGAATTGAATCCCAAAGACCACTTTTTTAGGTCCACTAAGCGGTTATAACTTCAATTTTATCTGGTTAGTTGTGGACTGAGTTATGTCCAACAATAAAAGTCTTCAATTCAATCTCAATGACCACATATCTCTTGGTGCAGTAAGTGGTTATGTCCTAAGTAATATGTGGTTGATTTAGAAAGATGTTTTGTACAACAATAGAATTGATTGAAATGAATCCTAAAGACCACTTTTTTTTGTCCACTGAGCGGTTATCACTTTAATTTTATCTGTTTAGTTGTGGACTGCGTTGTGTACAACAATATAAGTGTTCAGTTCAATCCTAATGACCACATATCTCTTGGTGTAGTAAGTGGTTATGTCTTAAGTAATATGTGGTTGGTTTAGAAAGATGTTTTGTACAACAATAGAATTGATTTAATTGAATCCCAATCACCATTTTTTTTAGCCCTAGTAATTGGTTATCTCCTAAACTGTAAGTGGTTATTTGTGGACTGCGTTTTTTAATTCACTCATAAGGATGAACTTAAATTTATAATGCCCACCTTATTTACTATATATAGTTATTTTTATAATGGTTCTTTAGGTATTTTTTTGAATTAAGATAATCCTTTAATGCTTTCATTATTTTGCATCATGCAATGTGCTCCAACAAGTTAAAGGAAACTTGACAAAGTAAATGTTTATAAATCCTGTGCCACAAATAGTATTACTTCCTTAATCTGGTGCGTCTTTTCCCTACATGAGGATACCATTAAGGAAAAGCACCCAGTGCATTAATTCAGATAGATTGTGCAACACTTTGGATCCTTGCAATATGCTGGGGTAACTAGTTCATTAAAAGTGGGGTCATATCTTATAACATCTTCAATTCATATAAACCAAAGCCTAGCTTAATGAAAGCCCTAAATATTTTATAACGGGACACAGTGACAAACAACGAACATATATTTGCTTTTTAGTCAAGGGAGAAATCAATGATATTGCAGGGCTTGTGAAGTTTCTTCTTTCAATCTGCACTCACACCTGCATCACTAAAAATCTCATACAATTTGCAAGCCAAGCTCAAATTTCCCTTTGCCAAAAATATAGACAACAAAGTATTCACTATATCAACATTTCATTGCCCAATTTATCATGTCCTAATCACTCATATTTGATGTCATTTGTATTCAATATGTACATTAATTGTTCCCCTACTTCAATGTATTCAACTCAGTGATGTTGTCGTAGTTGATGACTTAATCAATGCCTAAACCATCCTACATTTCTTTAATACCATACTCCGATGAACATTATCTTCGTGCAATATCCACTGACAAACCATTTGTTGTCGCACAACTTGTAATTGTTCTTGCAATAACAACATCGTTGTTAAAGACACTTGAAAACCTTTTATCATAAATCATATTGAAATAACCATATACATAAAAAAAATACAAACCGTTGTGTAATCGGGCATTTTATTCCCATCAAATTTTGGTGTGTGGTCCTATAACTCCATATATTTAATCACCAACATACCACAATCATACCTACACATTATAAAAATATTAGAAACAAGTGCTTATATGATAGAACCCAATAAATTGGCCATTGACAACGACACTAACGTATTTGGTTGCACAGGCAAATCTTCTTCAATCACGTTCAATTCCTGCTCCTTATAGTTTGACTTTATGTCAATCATATTGAATAATTCTTGCAAAGTGGCAACCTTAGAAATTGACATTCAAGAATTTAAATGTTATTGTAAATGTTGACTTCTAAAAGTAAATTTTGCTTAAAAAAAAAAAGTACAACACAATTTGTCTTACTATAGCCTTGTTAAATTTTTTTCTGGACCGTCTTTTGTGACCAAGGGGATCTAGAATGAACAATCCCTTGATTGACAATTCACAACATAGCACCACCAATGGTCATCACCAACAGTAGGCACAAACAACTACAGAACCATAAACACAAAGATCAATACAGTGAAGAATAATGCTATGATAAACCTATAATAGCATGCAATGGAAATGATTTAATGCTAATGTACTTACAAATTGAGATCTTAACAAAACATTCAATGCAAATGATTGAGGTTGGAACCAATGATGGTAATCTGTTGGTGTCAACGGTTCTCACTTTTTCTTAGGAATCTTCAGCCTTTCCATAACCATTGTCTACAAAAATTGCACCCATAAAATTAGTTCAAACAATTAAATCCTTAAATCCACAATTACAGTTTAACATAAACAAATACAGTTTTACATACCACAAAAAATGGATTGAAAAAACAGCGAGTAATCATTTCTGATATGTGCAACTCATTATACACAATCATCCCAGTGGCAAACAACATAACCTACACCAATAGGTCATCAAACTTATGCACTCACATAATTGGTTGTTATTGTACAACTTTTGGTTCATAACACAACTTACCATGTTATCAATTTTTGCACGCGGTTTTAAGCATTGTAATTCTGTTCTGGTCAACATGTTGTTTGGCACCTCTACTAGTACTCTGTATACAAAAGAAATTCATGACAAACTCTATATAGTAAACATTTATAGATCATGATAATGTTCATTTCTTGTATAACTTACTCAGCAACATCATTACAAAGCACTGAAGTGCAAGTTCTGTAAACAATTGAAAAATCAATGTTCTCATTTGTGGAAGGTGCATCAATGCCCCCATCCACAAAATTCACAATGATTAAATCTCTTCCTTTGTTATCTGTCGAAGCTCCCTCCATACCATCATTAAAAGATGGTATCTCATTCGAATCCTCTTCTTTTAAACGTTTTATACTTCTTTCTAACTGTAGAATGCATTGCGCATGATTATCCACCCTTCTCCTCAAGAGCCTTTGCTCTTCCACAACTCTATCAAAGTCAGATTTGTCATGATTAAAATTAGAATTTGTCTCCCCACAAGGAAGGGATTCCTTGATTTCCTCATTTCTCGCCCATAATATCTTCAAAAAATAATACAATTTTTCATTAACAACAACTCATATTAAGGAAATAACATGACAAATGTAACCAACATATAAAAAAAAATGGAATGAATTACCTCACTGCGCTCAAAAGTTGATTTAATTCTTTTCCCTTTTTCTTTAATGATAATCCAATCAATAATTGGAGGATAAATGCTCCTACCACCTATATTATACAAACTTATGTGTTGCACAACCCATAACTGTAAAGTTGCTCTATATAGTTAAAAATCTTTTGAAAAATATAAACATTTATTTTGTAACAATTAAATAAATAATTGTAAAAATACACCTGTAAAAATGCTGCACAACCACCCATGTGTATAGCATGTTTGTACGTTTTGCGGTTGTATTTATGTGCTGCCCGATTCAAAATCCCTACTATCAAACTATATACAGCATTGGCCCAGTTATACATATGTAGTTCGTCAATGTTATCTAATAAACTAAAAGGGACACTGTTTATGACATCACTATTCCTAGGAAAATAAAATATCCCAAATGTTAACAATACATACAACCTACAATAATTGTAAACACTTTTTTTGGTTTTATATTTTTTATCAGTCAACTTTTCCATTATACTTAAAGGTGTTATGTCCTCATCCCTAAAGAAGTTATTCACAATGCCACCATCATCATTTTCTAAATTAATGGTTTCACCGGCATTGGACAAACCCAAGAAAAAACACACATCATCAACTGTAAAAGGGACTAAGTTCTCCCTAATCCTAAAAGCCTTATGTCCCACATCCCACCTTCTAATTAATTCTAGAAGAATTGGGCTAGATATAACGACATTGTTAAATAAATCAACTAAAAATTTAAAGGGTGTGGACTTAATTCTATCCTTTTGAAAGGATGATATGGAACAATTTAATTCAACAATGGGTTGGGTTTGTACTCAATGTCTAACTCTAACTTCACCCTGCAAGTATAAATCAAACCATATCTTAGTACATTCAATACAACAATTTATCCAATCAATAATAAATATAAACAATTACACCATACTTACCGGTTTTTTAACTTCTGTATCCATCTCAATATATCCTGCACATTTAACAAAATTAAATCAACATCAATGTATAATTAATTTATTTAAATCATTCATATCTTCATATTTTTTACACCAGCACCCTCTTTCCATCAAATTACCATCCAACAATATGCACACAACTAGCAACCATGGATCAAAGAGGGTATGATGCTGAAGGGAAGAAGCATAGTTAGGTTTACAAAATCTTGGTTTCTGAGCTGAAGGGAAGAACCAGAGCTTTGTTTAGGTCTCAGGGTATCCTCGGATAAAACACAAACACCAAAACTAATAAAACTATTTGGCAGCTTAATTTTCTTCCAAAGATGTTTTTCTTCCGTTTATGAGATTCTCCTGTTTATGTATTTATTATAAGTTCTACACTAAACCTCTGTGGTTGGAAAAATATCTATGGAAATAAAACATTAATAAATATTGTTAAAATAAAAAGAATAATACTTTGTTTTTTACAAGAGATTTTCATGGTGGCTGAGTTGAGTTGAGTTTCATTTCAAAAGGAATCATAATGTTTGTTTGTAGAGCAAAGACTGAAGTTGATAAGCCAAAAACCAAAGACCTTGAAGAGCCTTCTGCAATAACAACAAGGTCCGTACTTAGTCTAGATAAGGCTCTGTGCAATGAAAGACAAACAAAAGAAAGACTGGGTCATGACTATCGCGGATTACTTACCTCTATTGCAACAGGGTATCAAGGCAAAGGATTAAGCCTTTAAGACCTCATTCAGGTGCCTTTTTATTTTAGTATTTCACTATTTGTGACATCTCTTTACAAGGGTTGGAAATCCAAATATAATCTAAGTCTCGTATTGAATAGAAATAAGAAAATTTAACTTTTTATAAAATAGAAAATCTATAATCTTAATATTTTAAAGTTTTGAATTGGAAATGATTTCAATCTTAGAATAAGTTTTATCAAAATAGAATGATACAGTTGTCAAGGGAGAGAATCAGACAGATTAAAGGAATTGCATTGTCAAAATTGCGACAAACCAGTTTTATAGATGATCTCAAATTCTATCTTGTATAGAAAAACATTACTGAAAAAGAAGAAATTAAAATGCGTGTACAAAAAGCATGCATGTTAAACCAAGGGTTCACTATATGTCAAGTACAATCACTCCATCCAACATTAGAGTCTTAAAATTAGATTAACAACAACCAATTTTATAACAACAAACAATAAATATTTTATGTTGCTTTTTAACCAAAACATCAAAGATTTTTCTGCAGAATTTACAACAATATAGCAAAGCTTTTATATATGTATTATAACAGCAAATAGCAAAGCTTTTCGGTAGCATACAACAAGGCTTTAGGTAGCAAACAACAAAGCTTGAGGCAGCAAACATCAAAGCTTTTGGTAGCAAACAGAAAGCTAAAAACAACAAGAATTTCTGCAACATTTTTTTGTTAAAACTATAGTTTTTGGTGCAGTTACAGCCATCAAATCATCACAATACAACAAGAATTTTATCACAAGTTTAACAACATGGGACAACAAGGTTTTATCACATTTTAATCAACCCAAACCAGTGTAAACAACATTATTTCGATGCAAATAAAGAAATCAAAACATACTACAAAGTAGCAGGATTTTAGTGTAGAATTTGTTTTATAAAAAAATACGGTTTGGCTTTTATAAAAATACAACATCAGTATTTTTTTGTCCTTTTTAATTCCCTGAAACAAGGTATCAGTTATTTGATTCTAAAGTAAAACAGGTTTTTGTATAAGGCTAGGACCAAAAATAATTAAGGTCAACACAATTACTCCATCCAAGTAAATCGTCATATCAATGTTAACCACTTCATAAGCTCAATCACATTGTATTTGAACTACTTACAATATTTCATAATTTCATCCCTTTGAATTTCATGCATCTTCTCAACCAAACAACGAACCACCTCTTCCATCATTCTTTTTATTACAATTAAAAATAATACTTGGTATATCATGAATAAATGGAACTTGAAAATCAATTTTACTTAGGTAAGAGGTCTCCATCCCTTTATTCTTTCTATATCAGAATCAAGTTTTTTCATCCCTAAAGTGCTAATGATGACAAAGAGGAAGATTACAAAATATTAAAGAAACAACCCAAACCCACCACGGTCAATAAAGTTCTTTGATAAAAAATTATCACTGTCTTTCTCAAGCTCCCCAACAAAGAAACAAATGAACCCCGTTTTAGGCCTCAATCGACCCTGCTAAAATAACACATACATTATACGCAACGACAAATAAATGGGTCCATGACCCCAAGTGCTCAAAAAGGTAAAACTATCACAAAAAAAAATTTAAAAAACCATACCTTAAAGTCACACACCACAAAAGCGACACAAATCGAAACGCCAACCAAAGACCTCCACAACCCTCAACTTCACAACCTCCCCAAACCTCCACAACCACCAAATGAGAGTGGAAAAATGATGTTAAACCACCTTTAAACCCACGAAATACCTCCACAACCACAGATTCAACCATAAATGTGAAGCAATGAAAAAGGAGAGACCACCAGAGAAGAAAGTAAGAGAAAGTCAGTCTGGATATATTTTCATTCACCAAGAAAAGAAGAAAGAAGAAACAAAAAGCAAATTTAACTTTCTTCCATTTTTACCCTCGGTCAATAAACAATTTTTAAAAAGAAAAAATGACGTTGCCCGTGTCATATGAATGTAAATAACATGTAGGCGTGTCATTGTATTGCCACTCTTTAATAATTTACGAAGCCCCAGAATAAAGAGAGAAAAAGTTTATGGAGGTTTCTTTAGAGATAATGATGATTAATTTAGTAGAAATAATAGTTATATTATATGCTCGTGCACCATATGAATCTCTTATATTCGTATAACTCATTAATTTCATGATTCTATTTGAGAATCATTTAAATTGATTTTGAACCGGCTGTTTGATCATTGGTACCTTAGGTGGCCATTTTGAATGTATATGTTCCACCGTTTTGGTTCTTGTCTCTGGCTTTATGATCATCATCTCTTATTTGTTGTATAATTCTAATTTCTCCCATTTTCGACTTGTTATCACCAAAAGAATCTTCTGAACAAATTCTGCAACATGATGTCTGCAATGTGGAAGGCCAGTCAAATGTAAGTAGCATTTCCTTGATCTCTTGATGAGTTTTATCTTGTTTGCAGACTAGAACAAGTTATGATGTGTGCAGGATCAAATATCTACGTCGGCCAACATGGTGGAAATCTCTCATTCATCGGAAAATGGAATTTCTGATATCGGGACAGATAATACTGAACCTATTATTCGGAAAGCTCCTAAGGCTAGAGAGAGGGCACAGAAAGAAGTCATTGACTTTCGTAATAATTGCTTTCATTTCATACTCTACAACTTCACTTCAGTTATATTATATATTTGAGAGTGATTGGTTATTTAGTCCTTATCGGTTTAGTTGGACTATTTCCTTTTGAACAACAATTTGATTTGTTATATGCACTAAATGTGGTTGGTGCCATGAAATCGAATTTAGCTTAATTTAATTTAATTTCATTATTGTATTAGTGAATGCTACTCCTACAAGGGAATAAAATATTAGTTCCAATATTTTTGTATGGTGGCATGTTACTAGTAACTTTGCAGCATGACATCTGAAGAAAAAGAAAAAACTTTTCTACTACCTCGAGTCTACTCTAAATCGAGGCATAAGACCCCTATACTCCCTCGGTTCACGAGCAATCGAGACCAAAAGTTTGGCAAAAAAAAAGTACAAAAAGAAACACCCTCTACTGCTTCGGTTGTCTTTGAACCAAGGTAAAAGCATACACCTTTTTGCCTCGGTTCATAATCGAGGCAAAAGGTAGTAGACTTTTTGCCTCGCTTGTATATAGCTTGGTTACAAAACTGATGCGAATAGACGAAAATAACCGTTGTCATTTTCTTTTACTGTACTAGTAATATTAACACCTTCCTCCCACAACATATTCAAATCTCCAACTAATGAGGATAAATAAACATCAATGTTGTTTCCTGATTGTCTTAGACTCGAGATTATCAAGGATAACATAATGAATATAGTAATTTTAATCTAATTATATGATTTCCAAGTGACATTGAAGCTAGAGCTATCAAAATGGGTTACAACCCGCAGGGCAACTTGGTCCATAACGAGTTCGAGCCCGGTTGGATTGAAAAAAATTGCATTTTTTTTATGCGGGTCAATTTTCAATCCGGCTCATCCGGGTTGAACTCATGGTGAGCCAAGTTGGCCCACCAACCCACCTAATTTTATTTTTATTAATTTATTATCCATAAAACCTTAAAAAATACCATCCAGATCATTATACATGGATTGTATTGTACTTTTTTTTAATTATTTTGATTATCTTGAGTTTAACATCATTTTGGGATGAAATTTATTTAGATTTAAACTACAAAAAGTTAGTAATTTTTTATTTTAAAAAAATTGTAATTAAGTGAGTTAGTGAGCCAACCCATTTAACCCACCAACCTATGGTGGGTCGAGTCGGGTTCGAATTTTTTTGGCTCCCCAATAAATGAGCCAGGTTGGTTTGGCTCACTAATAACCCATGGTGGGTCGGGCCGGGTAGCCCGTTTTGACAACACTAAATGAAGTGTTAACATGTAAAACGGTGTAAATAATTCAAATGTTAGCATAAAACGCATTTAACACGTAAAAACTTTTTGGTTTAATAGGTTCAATGGTCCCTATTTTTGTTGATTTGCGTCAATTAGGTCCCTATATTTTCAAATGATTCAATTGAGTCCCTATTCATGAAAAATTGAATCAATCAAGTCCTTACTGTTAACTCCAACAGACGGCGTTAAATCCCTTGCCTGGTGGCTAGGTGATGTGTCATTTTTCAGAGACGTGGCACATAGGTAAAAACTTAATTTAAATGATTTTAATTTCAGAGATGTCATTAAATGATTTTTTAATTTAAAACATTTTTAAAATAAAATAAAGTAAACTTAATAAAAATCGAAAGGCAAAGTTCTGTTTTCTCGAAATCGCATTAAAAGGTATTTGGGTCAGAAATTAGATTTCTCTGAAATTGGGGAAACTAGGGTTCGCTGCTTACTCGTTGGGGAACATTGGGAAAATAGGGTTCATGGGTGGTTTGCGGGTGGTTCGTGGGTACAAGATTATCGTGATCTAATGGTGGTTTTCGCGTGGAAAGCTTTGACGAAGGTCGTTACAGGTGAAACACGTGAGGTTAGTATATATTCGTTTTCGTTTATGTTGAATGTTGCATGGACGAATGTTTTCCTGTTACTTTTGATGTGGTCCCCCATGTTTGAAGTTATGTCGGAGTGTGTTTTTGAAGCATGTTCTGTCGAAGTGTGGTCCCCCATTTTGTTGTGCTTTTAAATTTGTTTAAGTTTTCTTCTTGTTGGTGTCTGTGTTAAAGTATTTTGTATATAAGTGTTATACTTTGTTTGTTGTGCTTTAATATGATAATTATTAAAAGGTTTAATAGGTTTAATAGGTTTGTCTGTTGTGCTTTAATATAATATACTTTGTCTATTGTGAGGTTTAATAGGTTAAATGGTCCCTATTTATGCAGATTTGCGTCAATTAGGATAAATAATTTTAGATAGGATAAATATTGTTATTCTGTTGATCATGGACGATCATTTCGAAGTTGTTTTCCACCATGGAGGAAAGTTCTTGAAGAATGGGCCCTTAGGTATGAGGGAGAAATTTCAACTTTTTCATTTGACCCAAATGTTTGGAGCTACTTCCTTGTTGTGAGTGTAGTAAAAGGACTTGGATATGATGCCTTTGATGAGTTGTGGTATTGTGTAGGTGGGGGTTCTGTTTTAGTAGGTTAGAGCTTTTGACTGATGATAGAGGAGACATGATGGAGACCAAATCCATCTTGAATCACGCAATTGAGAACTCCAAGCTGGAAGAAACCAGTGACACAGAGGGTGCAGCGGAAAATGAATTGATGATGCAGTGTTCAATGTGTTTTAATGGACGAGATGTGTATGGGTGAGATCTCACAGCTCAGAAGGCCTTCCTAAGGTGGAAGGAAGCTTGAGAAAGGGAGAAGAAGTAGAAGAACAAGGTGACTTCAGAGCACAAGAAGCTGGGAAATTAATTCTGCAGCATAACATTGCAAGCTCAAAAGTGCTCATACAAAGGAGAGGCCCTCTTATTTATAGGAAAAGATGGGCCTCTTTTCTGAAATCAAAATGCCTCTTAAATTCACATGAAATTCAGAAGAGATACGTCATTTTTCCTCTAACAATTCCCACGCTGCTGTAGCACGTTCCATGCTTGCTGCCACGTCATCCAGTCACATGAAAAAACATTAGCTGGGCTGCTTTTGGGGTTTTGGCTGGGCGTTCCAATCATGCTGCAGCTGCTGCCTTGTCCGAGAGGCTTTGGGCTTTTATTGTTTCAAGCTACTCAAGCTGCTCCAAGCTTTATTTTAGGCCCTACAACACAAAGTGTAATTGTTTTAGTTTAGAGAAGAAGGATTAGTATAAGTCACCTTCCATAGAAGCAAAATGATAGGTGATCCTTCTTCCTCTTGAATCTTCTTAGCCATGGCTCTAGTAAGAGGTCCAATATAGTTCCTTGATGGTCTTCCATCAGACCCTCCCTCTTGAAAAGGATCTTTCCTCAAATCTGCTTCATCCTGTTGATCATCTCCTGTGAAAGGAATTAAATCGCAGATGTTAAAAGTAGGACTGACACCATAACTTTCAGGAAGATCTAATATATATGCATTAATATTTATTCTCTTGACCACCTTGAATGGACCATCTCCTCTTGGACTAAGTTTGGACTT
>NW_014543981.1:236533-239115 GCF_000741045.1 Vigna radiata var. radiata | reverse complement strand
GAGATACGTCATTTTTCCTCTAACAATTCCCACGCTGCTGTAGCACGTTCCATGCTTGCTGCCACGTCATCCAGTCACATGAAAAAACATTAGCTGGGCTGCTTTTGGGGTTTTGGCTGGGCGTTCCAATCATGCTGCAGCTGCTGCCTTGTCCGAGAGGCTTTGGGCTTTTATTGTTTCAAGCTACTCAAGCTGCTCCAAGCTTTATTTTAGGCCCTACAACACAAAATGTAATTGTTTTAGTTTAGAGAAGAAGGATTAGTATAAGTCACCTTCCATAGAAGCAAAATGATAGGTGATCCTTCTTCCTCTTGAATCTTCTTAGCCATGGCTCTAGTAAGAGGTCCAATATAGTTCCTTGATGGTCTTCCATCAAGACATAGCTAGGCTAAATGGTCAGGTGCATGTATTTGTTGTTCATGTAGTCTCTAAAGCTGAGATCATACACATGTTAGAAAATGTTCCTGAAAATGTGATGCTTGATAGTGGTGAGTGTGGACAGCAGAGTGAAATAATAGGTGAAATTGGTGATGTTCCGGAGGGTGATTGTGAAGAAAGAGTTGTTGTTGAAGAAGAAAAATGTGAGGGTGATGGTGAGGAAAGAGTTGATGCTGAAGATGAGTATGAAAAGCAAGGTGGTGGTCATTGTGAACAACAAGATGATGGTGGACAAGAGACTGAAATAATAGGTGATACAGGTGTAGGTGAGGAGGGTGATTGTGAAGAAAGAGTTGCTGCTGAAGAGGAAAGATGTGAGGGTCATGGGGTTGTTGAAGGTGAAATTGAAATCGAGTTTGATTTGGCTGATTATGCTAATTTTGATGGCAATGTTAATGTTAATGCTGATTGTATGGAAAACCAAATAACAGGGCCTATTACAAGCTATTCAAGAAGTGGTTCCTAGAGTTGATCAACACTTTTGTGTTAGGCACCTATACGCTAATTTCAGAAAACAATTCCCTGGAAAGGATCTTAAACGTTTGATGTGGAACGCAACTACAACAAGCCATCCACAAGTTTGGGAAAATGAAATGAGAAATATAAGAGGTCAACAATGAAGCTTTTAAATACTTAATGAAAATACCTCCCAGGTATGTTTTTTCAATTTCTGTTCTGTTTGATGCTATGCATACTTGTAACATTTCATAAGCTGATACTAATACATTATAACCTGTTTCCATGTAGATATTGGTCCCGATCAAGGTTTACCACCACATCCAAGTGTGATACATTGGTAAACAACATGTCAGAGGCCTTCAACAGTCTTATGGTTCATACACGGTATAAGCCAATAATAACCATGCTAGAGGAGATTCGAATTTACTTGATGAAGAGATGGGCAAGTAACAGGACTAAAAGTCAATCAATTTCTGGGGCCATTTGTCCTAAAATCAAGAGTAGACTTAATAAAGAGTCTCAGTTAACTAAGTTTTGGATTCCTAGGTATGGTTAATGATTTCATTTCTTACTTTTGTATTAAAATATCAACCTATTGAATAATATTTCTGCTTTTGCAGCTGGTCAGCCGAGAAAATGTTTGAAGTTCGTCATGCGTCCCATGTTGGAGACAAGTTTGTAATTGATCTAGACAAGTATGAATGTACATGCAGTAAATGGGCTTTGACAGGCATTCCATGTTGCCATGTTTTGGCTGCCATGAAGTTTCTCAATTTAGAGCCTGAGGACTTCATACCTTCTTGGTTTAGGACTACAACATATCAAGAGATATACTCTTCAATTGTGTATCCAATAAATGGTAAAAACTTGTGGCAGAATACAAACTGTAATGATGTCTTTCCTCCAAGAAAGAGAACATTGCCAGGGAGACCAAAGAAGAAAAGGAGGTTACAAGAATGGGAGTTGATCAAGGACGACACAAGGATGAGGAAGGGTGGTTGATAATGCTAATTCTTACCATTATTTAAGCATCATTTTAGTGGCAAAATCAACTCCTTCATAGATTTTACTTTGTTTTATCCTCACATTTAGTGTGTTTTCTAGTTTTCTTGTGTTTATTTAGCATATGCTTGTTTTTACCTCTAATCTCTATGTTTGAGTGTGTGAAATAAAGGAATAGGAAGCAATTCTAGTGGAGGAAAACAAGCAAGAACTCAAGGGAACATGTTTTGGGACCACAAAAGATCAATTTGAAGCAAATACCCATGTTGGACGCCTTCGGAATCGCGCAAGAGCCTGAATTTTTGAATGCTGTCAAAGCTGTCCGGGCTGGGGCGCCCCTGGCTGCAAAAATGGCGCCTGGGCGCCCCCAAAGGGGGGCTGGGGCGCCCCTGGCTGCAGAAATGGCACCTGGGCGTCCCCAAAAAGGCGTTGGGGCGCTGGGGCGCCCCTGGCTGCTGATTTTCTGCAGATTTGGCGCCTGGGCGCCCCTGAGGGCGTTGGGCGCTCTTTGATTCGCTGTTTTGTATTTTTATGGCACCCGGGTGCCCCAGAAGGGGGCGCTGGGCGCGACTTTCTGCTGATGTGTCAAAAATGGGTTATTTAAACATGGTTCTCGCGATTTTTGGGGATTCTTCTCCTCCTACACTTCATTCTTCACCTAGAGAGATTGCGAGAGGCCCTTG
>NW_014543981.1:227069-229344 GCF_000741045.1 Vigna radiata var. radiata | reverse complement strand
ACAAGCCTTAAAAAGTCCTTGTGATGCTAACTTGCTTGTGAATGTGTTTGATATTGTTGAAACAAATGGCAAATTTGATTTGTGTGACACTGTGATAGTTGAGAGTTAGACACACATCCTTATACACCACTGTGCTTGAGTGAAACACTTTCTTCGGTGAGGATTGGTTCCATGCATTCAATGAAAACATCTTGCCACGTTTGTTGATTTATCATTCGCATCTATCTTGTGATCTTGAATTATGAGCACCATGATTGAAGTTTAGCTTGCTAAAACCATATTGTCTCTTGAATGAATTTCTAAGCTGAGCAAGCATGATTGATTTTGTTTATTTGATTTAAACATACTTGAGTTGCTAGACTAGTGTGATTGAATTGTTGGCTAGGTGAAGTACTTTTGCTTGAGGACAAGCAAAGTTGTAAGTTTGGGGGAGTGGTCGACAGAAAAGATGTGGAATTTGTAGGCAGTTGGGTCACAATAGAAATTCTTGCCAGAATTCAACCCAACCACCAGTTCTCAACACTGAACAAGAAAATCACCCAATACCGCCATCATCAAATGAGGCTCAAGCATAGGAGGGGATTAGTAATATTTTGTAATTGATTGTAGTGAACAATTGTAAAAAAGGATTAGTCATATTTTGTAACCTTTTACAATTATGAACAAGTATCAGCACCTGCACTTTGTTAGTTTCTGATGTGAACCTTTTATAATTGCCCTGAACAATTATCAGCACTTTATTATGGAATGCATTGCAATGTTTGAGACAAATTTTTTATTTCATATACTTTAAGTACTGGAATCTGGTTTATATTAGTCTATTTGATGATTCACTTGTATTCTATATTTGAAGTATAAAGAAATGAAGACTTCCTTTTGTTTCACACTATAACTTCGAGTACTGGAATTTGGAATCAGCTCTATTTGTCAGTGCCTACTTGCTGTAATAATAGTCTGCCAAATTTTCTTTAGCTTAGAGTAGCTTATCCCTGATTAGTAATAATCAATTGGCTATTATTTTGAAGCATGTCTTGTGAGCTTGATTGAGCCTTCTGGGTATACACTGGTCATTTGGTGATGTTAAACCTGAAAGCAAATTGTACATCTAAGAGTAATGCACAAAAAAGTTGCATTTTATTATAAAGTGTAATTATGTTTTTAGTATATGATATTGAGGATAAATTTGTGATTGGTTCCTCTAACTGAAAAAATTTATTTGTCCATCAATTTTTTTATGAAATGTTTTCAGTGCATGGTGTATAACAGTATTACAGAAGTGACTTTGCACTCCCAACATTTGAGGCATGTTATGTTTCAAGCAACATGTCACCATTTTTGTTAATATTATCTGCCTGTAGTGACTAAGTAAAAGGTCACCATTTTATGGTTTATCATCAAAACCAGACAAAGAAAGAGTAACAAGACCCCCTACAAGAGTATAACTGTGCCAGACACTAGTGCAAAAATGCTGTTTAACGTCACCCATCAGACGTCGGTTTCGTGAAAAACCGATGTCTATTATTGCACGGTGGCATTATCGTAAATATATTGGTAAATTGGACGTCTGTTTCGATGTTAGGCGACGTTTATGACATGATAGACATCACACCTGCCTCAAACCGACGTCAAATTGCCTGAGGTATGTGATAAGACAGACAATTCGACATCGTCTAGAATAGGGCACTGACGTTCCAGTCTCTGACAGAAAATCAAACGTCAAACGTTTCAGCTTCGGACGTGGAATAGACGTCGGATCCCCTGAACAAACGACATCGACTGGGCTACAATTAATGTTGTTCACCAAATCCCTAGGCGCTTAGACGTCACGTAGTCAAACGGCGACGTCTAAGGCCTATCTGGAAGGCGGGAAGACAAAAATCCTTCATGTCGGTTCTGAACGTAAGCGTCGTCTACGTTCCTGTAATTGATTATCTTCACCAAATTCGAGGGTTTTAGACGTCGGCTAGGAGGGGCACCGACGTGAACTACCCTAACAGGAAATCAAGCGTCAATCTTTTCAGCTTCTTTAAGAAGAATAGACGTCGGATCCCGATCAAACACTGACGTCTATAGACGTCGGTTTATGGCGCAACCAACGCCCAATTTCATTTTAAATAAACCGCAGACCCTTCTAACCACTCAGTTTCTGATCGCGTCTTCATCTCTTCTCCTTTTTCTCTGCTTCTCCTCTTCTTTTACTCCCTTGCGCACCTCTACTTTTTATCTCTTCCGACATTGCATTGTATTTTGTCAAAACGTCATTGTCTTTGTCCTC
>NW_014543981.1:189850-226654 GCF_000741045.1 Vigna radiata var. radiata | reverse complement strand
TTTTGGGTTGAAAGCACTAGAAGATTCAAAAGATGCAAGCTTTTTTTGTGGGGAAACTAGCGAGAGGAGAGTGTTACACAATCCTACCGAAAGCCTGGATCAAAATCGCACTAAAACACAAAGTCGTTGTTAGACGTCGGTTAAATCCATGTCCGACGTCTATAACAACATAGACGTCGGTTAGTGTCATTTTAAACCTCTTTATATATTCATGTTGACGTCGGTTTAATCATAGGTGGACGTCTATATAGAGTAATTAGACGTCGGTGTGAGTATAAGAAGACGTCTATATAGATGTCGGTGGGTATCGTTAACTGACGTTTATATGGACGTCGGTTCTGACGAATTTCGACGTCCCATAGACGTCACCCGTTTAGACGTCGGTTGTGAAAGTGACGTTAAAAGCCCTAATTAACCGACGTTAAATAGCGTTTTTGCACTAGTGAGAATTCTTTGACAATCACAAACTTTGAACTTCATTAAATTAAACCATTTCGTCCACATAACAAAACTAAAACAAAGTCATAACAAATCATCCCATTCTGATCAACATTGAAACTAAAATAATCTCTATCACACATAAAACAAAAACCAACAATATTAAACCCTTCATCCACTTCTGAACAGTGACAATTGATATCCGTAATTTAAGTATAATTTTCCTAATACTCTCTATTTCTTCAATCATCACCAAACTTTCTTTCTTTCCTTCGCTCTTCATGTAGCTCCCTCTTTCTTCAGTTCCAACATCTGTGCACCATTTGAAGAAGTTACAATCAGCGTCTTCAAGACCATTCTGTATAGACAACGATCAATGACAATTCCAAGGTTCTATAAAACACTAGCACTAGGTTCAATCTAACATACCTTATACTTGGAGCATCCCCAAAATTGTCTGCCACGATTCTTAATCGTTTTTGCAGTTCTCATCACAGATCTCTCTCCGCAGTGACAAATGGGTGAACAAACAATAGGGTTTTCCTTACGCCTGCATGTTGTCGAACAAGAGTGCTCCTTCGACATCTCTACGAACAAGAACGACTTCAAGCTTGATCAACACCACACCCACCCACCGTCGCAAATAATACTGGAAGTAGAAGACCTCAATTCGTACCCTTCTCAGTTAGGGATTTTGACCTTCATTTAAAGGATTTCGAGCTAAAATCCAAACACTATATGTGCCACATGGTTGTCAAAGCACACACACAAATTATTAACTCCACCTATTAACATCTGCATGTGCCACGTCTCTGAAAATAACACCTCACCTATCCACCAGACAAGGGACTTAACGCCGTCTGAAGCAAATTAACGGTAAGGACTTGATTAATTCAATTTTTCATGAATAGGGACTCAATTGAATCATTTGAAAATACATGGACCTAATTGATGCAAATCAGCAAAAATAGGGACCACTGGACCTATTAAACCAAACTTTTTTAATGTAATTAAGTTAAAAGAAATATATTAATTTATTTTAAAAAGGTTAAAACCCTCATTTGGTCCTCATATTTGTATGGCAATCTCAATTTGGTCATCATATTTTTTTTTGTCTCAATTTGGTCCTATAATTTGTAAAAATGAGCCAATTAAGCCCTCACCGTTAACTAATGAGTAACACCGTCTGTTACTGATGAGTTGTAATTTTTGTTAGCTGTGGTGGCAATATGTATTAATTTATATGGGTGTTTGTTGTATAATGAAGTGTTCCACATGGCATAGACGTGTTATGCTCTTAGCCCTAACACTTAAGATGCCCTAACACTTAACAGTTAAAGCAACCCTAACACTTAACATCCTCACAGATTTCTAGAAGCAGTGGAAGCAGATAAAGCTTTGGAAGAAGTGTTCATTTCAGGTGACCAAATGTCTGGATCTTCTTCTTCTTGCAAATGCACAGGTTGGGGCTTTGAACAGAGTTCTGGTGGTGGGAGCAGGTTGGGAGCAAAACCCAGTTGCTATTGTGGTTCGAAAGCAGTGTTTCGCATCGCCAAAACCGCTAAGAACAAGGGCAAACGATTTTGGGGTTGCCCTCACTTCAAGGTAATTTGTGTGATTTCATTTGTGTGAATTTTGATTTCGTTGACGAGGGGGTGTGTTTTCTCCTTGTACAGGGTGGGAGTGGAGAGATGGGTGGATGCAACTTCTTTCAGTGGTGCAATGAAGAAGTCATTGATGAACGAAATTTGACGATTCTTGATGAAAGGAGTGCAAGTGCGAGAAATGACGAAGTGGGTGGAAGTATGATCAAGATGGAAGAAAGAGATGTTGAAAAGCTGAAATATGCTTCTTTGGAGAAAAGTCTCGTTATTTTGGAGAAAGGCATGAAGGTGTTAATTGGGATGATGTTTGTTACATGGGTGTTTAATGTAATTGTGATTTTGATGTTGATGAAAGTAGATTGATTTCTTAGGAGGTTGATGAAAGTATGTTGATGAAAGTAGGTATCTGAAAGTATGTAATCTAATTTCATATTAACAGCAAGTAATTTCATATTTATAAAAGGTCCCTTGTTTAATTTCGTATTGTAAAATGTCCCTTTTGATTTGTTTTATTTGATATGGAAAATTGAATATGGAAAAGAGACACAATCTCCCATTCAATCTTTAGGAACAAGCACCAATGAATTGTATACATTCAATCTGCAGTTAATCTGTATACAATAAAAACCAAAAACTTTTGAAGAAGCACCAATGAATTAAAATGAACATTGACAATTGTCTTAATTAGTACACCAACAAAGTTAATCCACAAACTAAGGCTATTACTGGATGTGGACCCTTAAACATACACATTGTCTTAAGCAATACACCAACACGACCTGATAACACTAATAATCAAAAAGATCTGATAGCAACATTGTCTTAATCAGTACGGCAAAATACAACTGACATTACATTTAAAAGATGAAACCAAAAAAAGGTGAAATTTCAATGTTCCAAAATAAGCTGAAATATGACTTCATTCAGCAGCAGCAGGCATGTCTGGTGTTTGACCAGTAGGTTGCTCAGGAGGAGGTACTGTCACTTGTGGTGTTTGATCAGTAGGTTGCTCAGGAGGTTGTTTAGCTGGAAATTTTGTTGTTGTTGGTCGTTGTGGACAAGATCTTTTGTTGTGTCCAAGTTGTTTGCAAACAGCACATGCTTTTTTGCTCCCACCCTTTCTTAATTTAGTATCATTCTTCTTCAACTCCCAACTCTCTAGCCTTCGTTTTTTCTTGGGCCTGCCAGGCATTGTCCTCTTCTTTGGGGGTAACACATCTGGATATGGAGTTTTCTCCCAAAGAACTTGAGCATTGATAGGGTAAACAATGGAGTTGTAGGTCTCTTCATACGTTGACTTCCTATAGCAAGTAGCAATATAGTCTTCTGCATTTACATTCAAGAACTTCATTGCAGTGATGGCGTGAGTGCAAGGAATACCAGTAAGTAACCATTTTCTACAACTGCATTCTTGCTTGTCAAGATTGACAACAAATTGCTCCCCAAATTGTGAAATGTGGATGATTTCAAATAACTGATCTGATGACCATCTGTCATGGGTACAAAGTTAGAAACAAAGTTAGGAACAAAGTTAGAAAGAAAGTAAACAAAGATGACCATGTTTGCAAAAGCTAAGTGTAATATTGAACTTACCTTGGTAACCAATACCTGGTTAACCATGACTGTTTTTGAAATCTGTTGAGAACCTTAGGGCACACACTACCTTGATATAGTGCCATCTCTGTCCTATTCTTAGCCCATCTCTTCATGATGTAAACCCTAATCTCTTCCAACATGGTGATAATTGGTTTAGTCCTAGTGTGAAGTAGCACACTATTGAATCCCTCACACATGTTGTTAACAAGAGTGTCACATTGTGATCTAGAAGTGAATCTAGATCTTGACCAAAATCGAGGAGAAACAATATATGTCAAATTAAGTAAAAATGTCCAAGTACAACAATAATAAAGTATAGTAAACTGAACACACATACCTTGGTCCAATTCCAATCAAATACTTAAACGCTTCTAAATTGATTTCTTTAATTTTCAGCATTTCAACCTCCCATAGTTGTGGATATGTGGTTGTTCCTAAAATTTGAGTACAAATGTCTAACACAAAAGCGTTGTTCTACCTTAGGTAGAAGTGCATCAAAGGCTGTTAACAGACCCTACAAGTTTAAATAATGAAGTCAGATGAGGTTTATGTTAAATAGGTTGTAATTAAGTTTTGTTGGGGTTGACTGACCTTCTGTTGGTCTGAAATAAATGTAAATGCTCCACATATAGCTTCCCCACCAAGATCCCTAATGAGAAGGTCCAAGAACCAAGTCCAGGAGTCTTTGTTTTCTACCCCAACAACAGCATATGCAATGGGCAGAATTTGTTCATTTGCATCTCTTCCCACTGTTGTTAGTAATTCCCCTCCATACTTGCCTTTCAAAAAGCATCCATCCAACCCAATGATGGGTCTACAACTACTGAAACTATCTTTGCATGCTTTCAAGCATACATAAATTCTGTTGAAGATACACTCCCCATTAATATTTTCAGCCTTTATTTTCACTGTTGAACCTGGATTTGACCTGAGAAGCTCATGACCATAATCATAGATTCTTCTATATTGTTCCTTGAATGAACCATCAACATTATCTTTTGTCATGGCTCTTGCCCTAAGAGCCATATTTCTAGAGATACTAACATTCCATTTCCTACTCACTTTATCCCTAATGTCCATGACTTTCATGTTAGGGTTCTCTCTAACAGCTTTTTCCATCCTTTTTCTCAACCACTTAGAAGTGATCAACTTCACATTAAAATCTTTACTACAAGTGTGATCATCAATCACTTTTCTTAGCTGCCATGACTTGGAACGAGAACTAAAGGCACAATAAGCATACCATTTGCATTTACCATTGCCCCCACAACATTTAACATTAACCCTCTTCTTGTCATTCTTTAATAATTTTAAATTTCGACCATTACTTAGTGCATATGTCCTAATGACCTCTATGAATTCCTTTTTCTCAGTAAAATAAGTCCCAACCTCCCACTTATATTCTTCCAAAGTTTTAGGCATGCTAAATGTAGGGAACACTGTTCTAGGAATGGAACTTTCCTCCTCACTATCTGGGCCACTGTCCAAGTCATCTGACACCCACTTATTGTCAGATATACCACGTACATCATTCATGCCATCATTACAACTTGTCCATGAACTGCAGGGTTGTTCTTCACTCAAGCTTCTTTTAGAAGTACCAATGTTATCACAATGAATGGTCACATCAACAAGACTTTCTTCACTACTAAACTCATCTACATTTTCATCCTCATCATCTTCTATACTTTCATCTTCATCCTCATCTTCTACGTCTTCTAGCTCGGAATCATCTACATCATGGACCTCAACCTCATCCACATTAGAAACCTCAACCTCCTCCAATTGTGTTAAACCTTCACCCTTACCCTCAACCTCACACTCAACCTCTCTCTCAACCTCTTTTTGAACTTCTCCCTCAGCAGGACCTTCAACCAATTGTGTTACAACTTCAGTCTCACCCTCAACCTCACACTCAGCCTCTATCTCAACCTCACACTCAACCTCTTTCTCAGCCTCACCCTCAACCTCATCCACATTAGCAACGTCAACCTCCTCCAATTGTGTTAAACCTTCACCCTCACCCTCAACCTCAACCTCAACCTCTACCTCTTTCTCAACCTCTTTCTCAGCCTCACCCTCAACCTCACAGTCAACCTCTGTCTCAACCTCACCCTTTCCCTCACCATGACCATTCTGCATTTCTGTTACAACATGAACCTCACCCTCACCCTCCACTTGTGTTCCAACATCAACTTCATCATTAACAGCACCATCAACCCATTCAATCATTTCAATTATTTCTGGTTCATATCTATTATGAACAACGTACAAATGAACTTCATCATTTAACATTGCAATATTAACCATATGCAAAGCACCCCTATCATCAATCAATAATTCTAACCTCTCTGGCACCACTGACTGACCTCCTAAACTGTACCAAAGTTCTTTAATGTCTTTATGACCTAACTCTTTCACTGTTGCTATTATTCCAAAATAGCAGAAGAGGTCTGGATCACAAGACCATTGTGTTATCTCTCCATCAAATTTTAAATTACCATTATCATCACTAACAAAATTTCCTGTATGATGGACCACTACTTTAATACAGTCATCCATGATATACTAGTTTTGAAACAGAACCTTTTAACACCTGTATATTGAGGGCAAAAATATATTATGAAGGGGACGGGATAAACTACTAACTAAGCAACTGTAACACATGAAGGGGACATGGGATAAAATAACATCCCCACTAGGGAAACACTCGTCCAGCAAAAGGGGACCACTACTTTTAAAGAAGTCATAGGTGCAACTTTTGGGACCACGAGACTGCACACATGGACCACAACACTGTACACATCAACACAGAAACTAGAATTTTTGGGACCATTACTTTTAAATAAATCACAGAAATCGAAAGCATAAACAAACAATAAACGATACCCATCACAAAACAACAAAGCAACAACATAGAACATAGGAAACTTATCATAAACACACTATCAACTTATCATAATCGGGACCACAGGAAACGCACTACATATTCGTAGACATAAAACATAGGAAACTTACCTTCACTAACGTCCAAGGTCAATTCGTTGCATCCACGAGCACCTGATGGTCTTCGTCTTACACTTAGAACTTCCACGAACAAATGGAGAATGCGAACCCTAACTCTGATTTCTGATACTCACGAAATTCTCAATTGTCTTAAATCCTTAATTCCCCTACTTATTGTTCTCTGATTAATAAATAAACCCAAATTCTAAAATCATATTCCACGTCACAAGCTATTTTTTTTTTACACTAAAATACACGTATTTAAATCATTTATAATTCAGCCAATTCTCTGTCCACCACGTCATGAGTAACAGACGGCGTTACTCATTAGTTAACGGTGAGGCCTTAATTGCCTCATTTTTACAAATTATAGGACCAAATTGAGACAAAAAAAATATGATGACCAAATTGAGATTGTCATACAAATATGAGGACCAAATGAGGGTTTTAACCTTTTAAAAATTAAAGGAAAAAATGAATCAAGTTTCAGACAAAAATGAATTCAAATTTTATATCAATATTCAACAACTAAAAACATATTTAACAATTTTTAAAATAATTGCATAAGATTTTAATTTTTAGAGGATGACATTTAGTGAAAAAGAAAATATTGAAGGATTAAAAAAGTAATTCTAAAATTAGAAATTAAAATATATTTAAAGGCAAAATGTGTAACCAAACTTAGAATTAAAACATGCTTAAATATAATAATTAAAATTTTAAATAAAGGATTACCTATTCAATTATAGAAAACAATGATAAAAACACTATGTTAAAAAAGGTTTTTTATACCGGTTAAAACAGACTTTTTACACCGGTTTTCGTATTGGTATAGAAGCAGGGGTATAGAAAGTTTTCGTTTTTTTACACCGGTTCTGTCTACAACAGGTATAAAAGAATCTCACTTTTATACCTAATGTTGTTATAACCGATGTGAAAAAACAAAACTTTCTATACCTAATATGACTTGAACCAGTGTAAAAAGTGACGTTTTTTTTTTTTAAATATTAGATTTGTACTATCCATATTCAGACCTGCATAAAATTTAATCCCAGAATGCAATTTAAATAATCAATAACGAGTAAAATAATCAATATTGTTTCTATTAACACATCAAAATGTAATATTTAGCTAACAAAGTTCCTAACCTATAGTTATTTAACATAGTTACACATAAAATAGTTTCTATTAACACATCAAAATGTAATATTGATCATTTACAAATGGTTAAAAAAATGTAGCCTACTACTCTCGAACATCCTTTATGACATGGTGCTTCATTGGAGATGTGTCATCAAATATCTACACAATAAATAGTTTGAGTCAAATTATAATATTAATGGCTTAAATTCCGAAACTTTTAGATACAAATCATGAGACATATATACACAATTTAACTATCACAATTCAAAAAGACAACTTCAAAAAGTACATGATAAGTCGGAGATAGATGTCTTTAGATCATAGGCGATGCTACAATAAATGTAGAATTCAATTAAACTATGTTCAACGCACAAAAAATCACAACCAGTATGTAAATACAATATTGTTAAAGTTTTTTATTATCTCATAGAAACACAGAGAACCACAGTTAATACAATTAGAATTAGACCAACTCCTAAGCCCCCAATGATCCATACGTAGGGTACATGAGCCTTGTGGTCAAATTGATCAGTTGTAACCAAAAAATTAAATTAATTAAATAAATTAAGTGCGTAGTATCTGAAAAATTATCAAAGGATGGAGCAGGAACAGGAACTAGGAACTGGTGGAGCAACATTATTCAGGAGATAAGGATCACCAGGAACTGCAACCATTGAAATGGTAAGGATTCAATACTGCCTAATATTATAGCACTTCACCAATACAATTGGAATACTGGTTCATCACTAAATAAGAGTAAAGAAATGTAGACAAATCCATTGCACGTAAAACATTGAAGCAGTGAATATGGGCAAATATTTGAATCGGCAAATATAATAATATTTAATTATTATGAATTTTAATAATAATATAACTTAAAATTTTTAAATATTTATTTGTTATAAAATATAATTATGTAAAATAAATATTTATGTTATGAACGCAGAAGTTAAAATAATTTTTAAAGTTAAAAGTTAGTGTATTAATAAAGAGAAAAGAAAATACATAACATGAGACTGATATAAATGATAGCAGCATAAAAATTGAATAAGATATAATACATCTATGCTAATGTTTTAAGGGAGTTATGTATCCCAATTTTGTGTAAATATAATATATGTATGCATTTTAGAAAACTTATATGTACAATAAATTCTAATGCTTAATTATGTTTATAAATTATAAAATGTCAATACTACTTCTACTCTTGATTATGCAGAAAACCATAATCATTAATCAAGAATGTTATTTTTGGTACTTTTCTATATTAATTGCAGAACAACGTCATATGAATGAACCAATACACTCAGACAGTATTGCTACTCTCATACACACAAGTGGAACTACTGGAAATCCCAAAGGTGTAATACTCACCCATCAGAATCTTCTGCATCAGGTTTCACCACATACCTCCTTACTTTGAAGCTGTTTTATTGGCCAATATGTTTTCACATCTCCCCCAAGAAACCTGTGTACCACCAAACCAACATTTATTTACCCAATTCCAAAGACAAGACCAGCATAACAAAAAATTATCTTAATTAGTATAAAATCTAAATGTAATGTGGAAAACAAATATCTAAATGTACAAATTCATATTTTCTAGAAATTAAGAAATGTTGAATGAGAATGTTAACAACACTAATGAGAACATGTCTAATAATCTTTATGATCAAGAGAAGTTAATGCATCATCTGCATTTTCATCCTCCGTATCATTTTGTTGGTGATAATAATAATTAAAATTCATAATATGTACTACCATAAACACTATTTACCAACAATATGCTACCAAGATAACCCAACACTTTACAACTTGATTTAATATTAAACCAATCTCCTTTGGAAATAGAATGCAGCTATGTTCAAGGCAAAGAGAAGATGCAAAGAAAAATCTGTTTAAATGCACTCCGTGACCCCTCAAATCTATTTCCTCAGACAGTCAAAGTAAGCAGATAGATATAGCGACATAACACTTAGTCTAAAACATCCTCAACCAAGACTGAAGATAACCAAAATAAGACCCTCTCAAGCTATAAACACACACTTTAATACATAAGGTATGTTTGGACAAACTTTTTCCTTCACTGTTTTCCCCATTCCTACACCAAGTAATAAAAAATAAATAAACACTAATACAGGGGAAACAGTAGACACTGTATTTCCATGTGACTTCATCCAACCAGAATCATCTACAGGACCATAAATATATCTTCCACTATAAATTCATAAATATATCATTTCCAATTCATTTGAATTTCTATCAGTTCAGTCATTTTGTGATCCTGATCATCACTCTATCCTTGGGAACCTATCACAAAATCGAGATTAACTAGTAGACAATTGAATTTCAAGATTTTATTTAATATTATTTTCTTATTTTGAAGAACTAACATTACCCTTTCAAAATTTAAATAATAATTTACACTTCAACCTTCTGACTCTTACATAAACAATCACACACTTACTTATGTAAGAAAATAAATTATCACTATATAATTTAAGTACAAAACGAACTATGTCTCCCATTTATATACTTTCTCTTTCCATTTGCAAAATCTACAATCCTCAATTCTCTTCTTCTTCCATTGTCTCTCTCTCTCCTCTCATCTTTTTCCGACTCTCCAAGAACTTCAAAATCTCTTCAACATGTGCATATTTCCGATAAATCGTGGTGGCGAATGGCGTGGTCGGTTATTATATTAATCCAACTTACATATACAAGTGCAAACCCATATTAAATAATTACATTGCAAGAAACAAACACGACATTGTCCATGTTCATGTATAGTATTTCTTATTTCTTCAGAAGAAAAAACAAAACAATGACACTAACCAAACATATGTTTTTCAATTGTCATCTCCACGACTTCATATTCTTGCATTCATTGTTCTCTTAATGTACTACACTTTCTCTAACCACCATAACCATGGCTACCAAATTCCTCTTAGCGTTCCTTGTCATCTCCTGCTATGTCCTTTCCATCTCAGCAGACAAAGAAACAGGTTTTGTGGGGTCAGTAGATCCTAAGTCCTTAAGCTACAAGAAGAAGCACACTTTTAGCCACTTCAGGTTTTATTGGCACGAAATCTTCAGTGGAAGCAACCCTTCCGCTGTTAGAATCATTCCACCACAACCAAAGTATACCACAACCACCAACTTCGGTTTTGTGGTAGTATTCGACAACGTGTTGACCCTAGGACCCGAGTTGTACTCAAAGGTTGTGGGGAGTGCTGAAGGGTTGTACTCCTCTGCTTCACAAAAAGAGTTTGCCCTTTTGGTGATTATGAACTTCGCGTTGACCGAAGGGAAGTACAATGGTAGCACCATCACGTTCGTGGGGAGAAGCCCCATCGCTCACAAGGTGAGGGAGATGCCTGTGATTGGTGGCACTGGTGTTTTCAGATTTGCCAGGGGCTATGTTGAAGCCTCCACCCTCACTTTTGATCCCCAAACCAGGAACAACACAGTTGAGTACAACGTTTATGTTTACCACTAACTGTTGTCTTTTGAAGGATGTTGTTGATTTGATAATTGTAGTTGTTGTTCTTGAAAAATGCTTCAGTATACCACTCTGTTTCTATTTATGTTTCCTCTTTTGAGGTACCATGGAATAAAATCATGTTTGAGCAAGTTTAAGAATATGGAATACAATTCATAATGGTTAGTGTCTGGATACCAGTACATGAATAATTGATATATAAACACTACAAAAATAGTAGAGGCTTATAGTTTTGACACATTTAAAAATTTTAGATGAAAAATTTTTTATTTTATATATAAGATAAATTTAGTTTATCGAAAACTAGTTTTGAATTTTTCTCGAAAATTTTTTACAAAGTGATTATAGAAAAAATTATAAGACCATCATTCATGTCATGTTCAATTTGTTTGAGTATAAAGCGAGATACTAAACAAGTTTGAATACTCTACACATTTTAAGAAATATTTATCACGTCTTTGGGTTTATAATATTTTATTTGTCAAGAATAAAGGTGATTAGAGGTAGGCAGACTAAAATCCTTAATTAATTCGCTCCTAAAAATGTTATTAAATATTAATAAAGCTGCTATAATTAACCTTCGAATAATATATATATATATATATACATATATATATATATATATATATATATATATATATATATGTGTGTGTGTGTGTGTTTTACTTTTACAAAAATTAACCGTGACTAATTTTTTCATGTGTCTATAATCAATATATTTCTTCTCGTTTAAACCAGCTTAATACATCATTGACTATTGTTACATGTTAAATATGGAGAGTGTATAGAATGATTGATGTATATGAAAAGGACGAAGTGCCAAAAAGGAATAACCATTCATAATTCTATGAGAAGGACACATGAACGACCAAATACATATAGAGTTCGAAAGATCAAGATTTGTAAATTATGTTAAAGGAACTTGTCGCTATCTACTATTATTGTATAATGCCAAATAATAATGTAACAATGCAAATATTAATTTTTTAAAGGTGTACTCCAGTTTGGAAAAAAGTTCGTTTGTGTTGACATTTTTATTTGAGTAAATTATAGAAATACTTGTACAACAATGTATTAGATAGTTAGTGTAAAAGTCTGACATTAAAGTGTATTGATAATAATAATAATATAAGATTAAATTTTAGAAACTGATAAAGACATATTTAGGTTATATAAGAAACACACAAAAAGCATTCGTGAATTCAATTAAGTGTGCGAAATAGATTTCATATATACTAGTGCAAAGTTTTAAATCGGTAATCCTATATAACGATCATTCTCATATAGACTATAATTTTAAAATTTTATTCAACTTTATCATAAAGGTTACATAAAAGTCGTTATCAAAATCAAAACATAACGATAATTGCATTTGAATAACCATAGTATTCACTCTTTTATGATGGTTACAGTTGAATTATCATTATATTTTTAATTTATATTTATGTGAGAAACACTAGTGAAAAAACACCTTTCTATAACGAATCTATTATGACGGATAAAAATCATTCGTTATAATAGGTTGACCGATGACAGAATGGTAATAAAAATAAGACATATTATAACATAGTTTTATAAATCAGTTATAATATGAAATGTGATGGCAAACATGTAAATAAATTAAACACATTTTATAACTTTGTTTTAAAAATTAGTTATAATATAAAATACTATACTATAACGGATTTTTAGAAATAAGTTATAATATCTCTTCATCTTTCATTTTTTCAGATCCACTTGGAGAGAGCACTTTCATTTCTCACGTCAGAGAGCCTCACTCTCATTTCTCTCCATCTCGATTTCTTGGCATCTTCCTTCTCGAGAGAGATCTCCTCGCCGCACACCGTTATCGTCACGGTAAGCCTTCTTCACTCACGGAATCATCTTCATTTCCTCTATCCTTCATTTTCCACCAAATCATAGTCTAAACCCTCCATTGAGGTTTCTTCTCCTTTTCACAATTTCCATTCGATTCCACTGATTAAAACCTTGTTTTCGTTGTTAGAAACCTTTTCCACTGATTCAACTTTGATTTACACTGATCAATCGGTCCAAAATAGGTTTCCTTCTTCTTCTAGGTTTCTATCAAGTTTAATCCTCTGTTTTTTGTTCTTCTAGGGGTGTCGAGAATTTGCCCTATTTAAAAGCCCCCGATTATTGGTGAAATTTGATTTCCCGCTCTGAAAACCCTAACTACCTCTGAGATTGAGTGAACTGGGAAGGGAAGCAAGAGCGAATGGGGCAGAAATAACGAGGAAGTAGCATGTGCCGACAAACACTTATCTTTTGTACACAATACTAAATCAGTATCTTCCTTTTGCAGTGTATCATCAGGTATTTATTCTAAGATGCCATTTCTTTTTCTCTTTGGCAGTCTCGACCATTTGGAGTATCTCTCCTCATTGCTGGCCATGACGAGAATGGACCTAGCTTGTAAGTATTTATTTTTCCTATTATGCAACGGCTTGTTGTATGTAGTGTAATGGAGTTATTCTTTTGGTTCATTTTTCTGTGTTTAGTCAGTGATTTCATTAAATATTGTTTTTGGTGCATTGCGTGGATTAAAGGTATGTATAGAGTTTGCAACTCAATTCTACGAATGTACCATTTTTAATTTTTTTAAATCATGCAAAGTTTATTGGTTACTTCTTCAAAATAATACTAAAGAAATGTTGATCAATTGATCTATTCCTCTTATTAAATTGTTACTTTCCAGTTCATCTTTTAGTTGGCTTTCTTAATCTAATCCGGACTAATACTGTATTCTCTTTTTGTGTTTTCACTTTGCCTCGATGTAAAGCTTTTCCAAAATGAGAGGTAACGTGTTTCTGCTTCATATTATTCAAAGCATTTTGAATTATAGGTCGTGATTTTATATTTTTTGGCATTTTTTCTTTTCCTTTTGTGCCTCTCATCTTTCTTAGTACCGAGCAAGATAATGAGTATCTTCTGGGTTTATCACAAGCATAAATGTGATGGCGGAAGTGGATGTCCCTGGTCATGCAGCATCATGGTAAAGAGCTTGTGTGATGTTCATACTTTTTTACTGTGATGATAATCTGGTAGATTTATAAACTTATAATAACGTCTTGAAAATGGTGCTGCTTGAAAACCTCAGAGTTTCTTTTACTTTATCTATTTATATAGATATTTCTTTCAAGAAATACTTATGTTTTCCAAAGAAAGTTAAAGCTTTCTAGCTATGGAATGGATGCAGCTGTGTCATGAAAATTTGCTCTGAATGGATTCCTATGTCTTGACATCAGACACTACTTTTGAAAAGTTTTATTTTGGCATTGATCTAATCATTTTACGAATTTGAACTTCAATTGGATGCTCCAAAATTTAATATCTGCAATGACAAATTTTCTAGAGCAGAAATAAATTAACGTTTATCCGCTCTTCTTTTCTGTTTTGGGGTGTTGGATATCCTGATCTTTGGCCATCACCCTTCTGTAAGTAGCCACTAGATGTTTCGAAGAAGTTTACTTTCGATGTCCTGTCTGGTATTCGAACAGGTTAAGTCCCTATAAAACATGCATCACTTTGTTTAGCTTATATCTTCTTCCACTCTACCTTGAATCTTACAAAAATATCAATATTATGGAGTTTGTCAAAACTACCCTTGGACAATACCAAGTTATGCTCATATCTTTCCCTAGTATGTAATCTGATCTAAAAAAATAACTTTCTTTCATTCTCCTGTTCTAAATTTTGCGGATATGAGAAAAATATTCCCATTTGAATTATTTCACTTGGGTGGTGATGAAGTGAATACAGGTCAGTGTGCAATTCTTTCTTCTTGCAGCTTGACTTAAAAGCTCAAAATTGGCGTTTTATGTCTATAACTGAGCTTCCTAATACTGAGGTTATGGCTATTGAGGTTCCTAATACTGGAAAATGAATGTATCTTTCTCTATCTGCGTCTGCAAATTATGAGATATCTTGTTGCTTTGTAATTTATGCTTATGGCCTAATACTTTAAATTTAATTTATGCTTTTTATGGTTTGCTTTTATTTCGTAACCTATATGGAACATATTGGGAAAACAGACTGGAGGTATTGACTAAGTAGAGACTCATGGTTGCAAAGTTTATGGCCTTGCTTTTCTTTTTTAATTAATCCCTAGAATAGTTTTCTATTAAACCATTGTTTATGTTGGTATGTATACTAGGCGAAGGAGATACATGCCAATGTTATTCACTTAAAGATTCTTAGCAAACCTTTTGCATACATTTCTTTGATTTATATCTAAGTTGCTCATTGTTNTTCATTAATTTATGGTATTAGTGAAACTCTATACCCTTGGAATAATTTCTTTTGTATAATAATTAAGCAGTTGTTCATTGTTGTTCATTGTTACTTTTCATGTCATGTGCAGTCAAGGGGTTCAACTCGGGATGGTACTGGAGTTCACGACAGCATAGTAAATCAGCTTCTGACTAAGGTCAGTAAAGTTTTTGAATGCTTTTATTGATAGAAGAGATATCGTTTCTATAGTAGTCATATCAATATTATTTAGTTTAAAATAAGAAACCACTTCCAANTGTTTATTTGTTTTTGTCATCATCATTACTACTCCAATTGTCCAATAATTCNTAATCTTTCCTTTCTTTACAGTCTCTCTGCATCATCTCTTCGAACGTTCTCTTCCCTAATTTCTCATCCCTTTGATCGAAGAGGTGAAGCTAGTGGGGGATAGCGAAATCACGCAATGGTGGTGGCTTGTGGCTGTTTCCGGTGGTGGAATTCGCGATTTGGGCGAAAGGTGTAGCGGTGGTGGAGCGAACTCGACGGAGTTACAACGGCCGTTGCGGGTCGAAGAAGGAGGCGTTGCGTTGGCACTGTCTACACCTGCGACGACTCCAGGTGTAGATTGTAGAAACTTGACTATAATGTAGTGTAGGTTAATGTTATAGTTGGATTTAATATATGGTTTGATGTACAAATTATGTATTAAATATTATTACACAATTTAATGTTTGAAATGAATTTCATTATGTTGATTTAATTGAATCGATTTATTTCATATTATATTGATTATAAATTGATTGATGAGATTATAGTACAAGAAATTAATTGTAAATTGAATGAATATGTCAAATGTAATAATGAATTTTTTTGTTTACAAAACAAGTTTTTATGATAGGTGAACAATGTATGTAATAAAAGCTTATTTCTAAAAGGTATATATTATGATAGGTGAACACTTACTTGTCATACATATTATGATAGATGAAAAAAATCTCTTTCATAAAACTCTACATATTATGACAGGTAAATCTAGGTGCATCATAATAAATTAGCTATATTATGACTGATAAGTGAAAATCTGTCATAATAAACTGGACCTATTATGATAGGTGACAGAAAGTCTGTCATAATACACTGGACTTATTATGATGGACTTTTCTGTACGTTATAAAAATGCACAGACCTATTATGACACCCAAAACTATAACGCCAGGTTATCCGTCATAATAGGTCATTTTTACCCATCATAAAAAACGTTTTTTCCACTAGTGAAATATCGTTTCTATCCTTTTGCTATGTTTGTTATATTAGCTGGCAAGATATTTTATTTTCAGTTAGTGAGTGGTGGCCAGACTATATTTTCTTTTACTTTTTCTTCTCTTTCGTTTTGTTCAAGATATGCTAAATATATATTCAGCCTTCTGTGACTCATTTGTTAGGTTGGAATAATGAGGATTAAAGTTCATTATCATTTCTCTGTCATGGTATCATCGCTGACACCTACTACTTCTTTTGCTTAAGCCTTCTTCCTCATTTTTTGACCATGGCTTCTCTTAGCCATCATATTACACAGACACCAGATCACCTGGTGAATCAGGCAAACCCAGTTTACCTTCATCCAGGAGAAAATCCCGCATTAGTGCTTGTTTCACCTCTTCTCACAGAAAACAACTTTCACCAATGGGAAAAAGATATGGTTGTAGCACTAGAAACCAAAAACAAGGAGAAGTTCATTGATGCTACTCTCCCTTGTCCCATTATCACATATTCGCTTCACGAGGCTTGGCGTCGTTCCAATCGAATGGTGATGTCCTGGCTCACACGGTCCATGACTCCTTCGATCAATCAATCAGTGAAATGGATGGATACAACATCAGAGATTTGGAGGGATCTCAAGGATCGATTCTCACATGCTGATAAATTTCGGGTTTTTGATCTTCAGGATCAAATTATCGCTTTTCATCAAGGTGATTTGCTTATTTCTGAGTACTATGCGAAACTCAAAATCCTATGGAAAGAGTTTGAGCTCTATAGATGCGTTCTTACTAGCAATTGTTTGACTCCTTGTGCCTGTGGACTTCTCGCCACACTTCATAAAGAAAGAGAAGATGATTATGTGATTTGATTTCTCCGAGGCCTTAATGAGAGCTATGTTGAGATTGTTGACAACACAAACTCTATATCAATCTAGTTTTTTATGATGACAACACTATGCTTAATAACAGTACATATGTTGATGCATTACATGTTCTTATGCTATACTGATAGTTATATCTATTGAACATGTTTTGATGTACTGTGGTGTATGTTCCTATGTTGATTGTGTGATATATTTGTGGAACATGCTTACATGCTTATGTGCAATGCAAACAGTTTTATCAAAAATATTTTACTGCACATTTCGGAAAGTGAAAAATCACAAGCACTTTTATGAACTTATAATTGTGTGATAAAGTTATAGTACAGTCGACTACATTGATAATGAATTCAGCTACGCTAAAACCTTTGTACAGTTTTTGAGAATTAATGCTATGTGATGTTATGAGTTGAAAAGAATTTCAAAGTGTTTTTACATGTGTCAGTCGACTTTGTCCAGTGTACATTTGACTGTATCTTTGATCTGTTTTGGAATTTTCTTATGCTTGGGCGCTCCAACGGCTATATTTTTAAAAGTTAGTTAAGCATTGATGACTTGGTCAACTGTATTAAATGTGTGTTGATTTTTGTTGACTGTCTGTTATGATTGTAATAATACAGTCGACTAAATTAGTAGTGTATTCGACTGAGAAACAATCTGACTGACAGAAAACTATAAATAGGCTGAACACGAATTATTCATAGACTTTTGATGCTTTAATATTTTCATTTCTTGTTTCAGATTGAATTCTATGTTAATGGCTCCAAGAATTCTCCAAGAAGACGGTGGTGATATTTCTTGAGAGAGATTCAAAGGGACAGAACTTGCACGCTCATTGTGTGATCAGAAACTGCACAAAGAAGGTGCTTCTTGATTGATCATTGAAGGCTTGGCATCCTATGAAGTCTGCTACATTCTATGAAGGCTTGGCATCCTATGAAGACTGTTATGTTGAGGCTGGGCATCCCTTGAAGAGTGCTGGAATTTACACGTTGAGGATTGTTCGACGTGGGTTCAGATTGCAGAAGAGGGGATTCTTGTTGCAAGTCTGGTTTTGGTTATTGCAACTATATTTTGGTTTTGGGTTAGAGAGGAGATTTATTATTTTGATGTGAGGTCTTCTATAAATTCCTTGTTGTAAAACCGCAACCATTATAGTGCATTTGCTTCCTCGGTTGGAAGGACATTGGATGTAGGCATTGTTGGCCTAACCAGTATAAAAACCAGTTTTTGATTTTCTTTATCCCTGCACTCTTTATTTCCAGTCGACTTTATCTTTTACGCAGTCAACTACATTTTTCCGCTGGATATAAATTTTCATTACTTGCATTTCAAGAAAGATAAAAAAGGTTTATACTTTTGATAAAAGATTGCAAAAAGATTTTGTTTTTGAAACAACACCAATTCACCCTCCCTCTTGGTGTAAAAACGAAGCATACCTGTTTTCCAACAATTGATATCAGAGCTGGTTTTCATAAGATATTTGAAAATTTAGTCGACTCTGTTTTTATATTATTCGACTATAAAACCTGGGGATGGCTTCTTGTTTTCAAACTTTTGGTGAAGGTGCTTCAACAAACAGACCACCTTTGTTTACTGGTGAAAACTATCTTTTTTGGAAAATTAGAATGCAAATCTTTCTTGAATCGCAAGATAAGGGAATTCTAGATGCCACTTTGAATGGTCCTTATGTGCCTACAAAACCTTTTACCGAATGGACTGCTGATGAAAATAGAAAAGCTCAGTATGATGTTAAAGCTAGAAATGTAATTGCCTCTACACTGACAATTAATGAATTTTTCAGGATATCTCAATGCAAATCTGCAAAGGAAATGTGGGATGTCTTATAGGTAACTCATGAAGGCACGAATGAAGTCAAGAGAGCTAGAAAGAACTCCCTAATACAAGAGTATGAATTTTTCAGAATGAAGGCTGGAGAAAACATCTATGATGTGTAGAAACGATTCAGTCATATTGTAAATCATCTAATGGCTCTTGGCAATAAGGAGGAGATCAAAATCAAGATTCTGAAAAGTCTGAACAGGAGTTGGCAACCAAAAGTCACAGCAATCTCTGAATCCAAGGATCTTATAATGATGAACATGGCTACCTTGTTTGGCAAGCTACGCGAACATGAGTTGGAACTTGGTAGATTTAAGGATGAAAAGGAGATTGAAGAAAAGAAGTCCATTGCTCTAAAAGCCTCAAGCAAGAACATCTCAGAAACAAACATGGAAGAAAAAGAATTGATGACCTTGATGGTAAGAAATTTTAGTCGACATGTAAAATGATAGTCAACTGTCTAACCATGCAGGTCAGAGCAAAAAGAAGAGCTTCAGTACAAACACTGTCCAGTGCTATGAATGTGGAAAGGAAGGTCACATCCAGCATGACTGTCCTGACTTACAACTGAAGCCAAAAGGCAAGAAAATATTCCCTCAAGGCAAAATTCTGAAAAGGAAAGAAGCTTACATTGCTTGGGAGAATTCAGATTCAGAAAGCTCAAGTGATAAGGATCCTGATCAAGAGGAGAAATCCAACATATGTCACATAGCTGGAACATCCAGAATTGAAAGTGACAGTGATGATGAATTTGAGAAGCTGCCTATAGAAGAGAAATACCAGCAACTGATAGAGACATTCAGTCGATACAAGGTTTATCGACTGAACTCTGAAAGAAGAGACTATGAATATAGAATTAATAACCTTGCTGCTAATAATGAGAAATTGGAAAAAGAATTAAATGAAGTTTTGTTATCTGCTAAGAATGTTGAAATTAAAACTGTTACAGTAGAAAAAGCTTTTGAAAATTGTCCTACTCATATTGAAAAGATAAGTTACTTGACTAGCACGCTAGCTAAGTTTACTCAAGGTAGAGAAAATTTAGATGTTGTTTTAAAATCATTTGGATGAGCTACTAATAAACAAGAAATTGGTTACAAAGCTCAATCTAATAGAACCAATGCTAGGAAATTTACTGATTTAAGCAAACCTGCTAGAAATGCATGTTTCTATTGCATTTGTGTTGGTCATACTGTTAGAAATTGTTATTACAGAAATGTTGTTGTTCCTAAAGGATTATATGTATGGATACCAAAGGAACATGTAACAAGGATTAACAATCATGGACCCAAAGTCAAATGGGTACCATCAACCAAAACTTAGTTGTTTTGTAGGATACAGAATTGATGTAGAGTGATCTCAAGGATGAATCAACTATGGAATACACCAAAAATCTTGAGAATCTACAACTGGTAAAACTGTATCTATTTGCTGCATCATGCTCATATTGATTGATTGTTGTTGTATGATTGTCTGTGTTGTATGCTTAATTTTTTGATTGATTGAAACTGTTTGAAAATACTTTTCACGAATCCCAGTCGACTTCAACTTTAACAAATTCGACTATGGTTTGAAATTGCTTTATATTTCTGATTTTTAAGACTGATGGAATTTAAACATAGGATTTAATGATAATCTTTGGCGTGTTTTCCTTCTATATAAGGGTGTAAAAGTCTGATGCACTTACACACCGTATTAAACAAAACCGTTATTCTGATTCTTGTGAAACCTTTCCCTTCTTCTGCTGAAATGGCTACCTCTACATCAAGACCTGGGAAGCGACCAATGTCAGCAAGAAGAGAGGCTGATCCTTTTGGATCGATCAGTGATGATAAAACCAGAGAAAGATTTCTCATTATGCGGCCACTCAAAGAAGTAGTTAGACATCAAATGACTGAACTGGCACTGTTTGAACAAGAGCAATTTATGTTTCCTGATGATCTCAAATTTCAAGGTCTTGAAAAGTTCATTAAATGAAGGGCGACTGCTATAATAAACTAGTGGAAGTTTTCCACTACAATGTTAAAGAAGTTAATGGAAACATTCATTCACGAGTAAAAGGTCTAGATATTATTATCGATGATGACTTGTGGTGGAAGTTCGTCGGGCTGAGAAATGAAGGAGAACTATCTCACAAATTTGATTGTCCACGATACAAAAAGATACGAAAAACCGAAATGTTCAAAAGCTTCATGAGATACCGTGGAAGGTATAAAAAGGAAAAAGGTTTCCTATTCAAATGGCTTGATAAGGAAGAAAAAGTTATTGCTTTCATCATAGGACATATCCTATTACCAAGAAGATATAATATCACTAAACTTACTCCTACGGATGTTTGCTTGCTGTATGCTATTGAACAAAGGATACAAACAAATGGGGTAGCTGTCTTTAAAGAACACATCCTAGAAGTAGGAACAGGTGGCTGGCATAGGCTTTCATATGGAGTGTTCATAAGCAAAGTACTGGAACAGTGACTTGTCAACCTCACTGGTGAGACTAAACGAACATGTGGCAAAGAAAACATGATTGGAAAGGCCACTCTAACTTGCATTGGAATGAAAAGAACTCCTCAAGGTTGGTTATTCAGTGATGAAGAAGACTCCCAAAAAGGAAAAGAATCATTTGTGAATCAAGACAGTGATCAAGAATTTGGTTAACTAAATTCCGAGTTTGAAATTCGAGTAAATGACAGGTTTAAAAGGACATCAAAGAAGATAAACGACTTCAACAAGTCATTGACAACTCTAAATGAGAAGATGGGCATCTTATTCAAACATTTTATTGAGATTTCATCATCATATGAACAATCAGAAAGAGAAGATGTGGATGATATTAATGAAGAAAGCACTAATGAGGAATCATCTGAACCAGAATAGAGTTCTGTTTATCCTGTTGTGTCTTCAGTCATAGACTAAGTTTTTGTCCTGTTTTTCTTTTATGTGAATGGCTTAGTATGCCATCTTTTATTGCTCTTTCTTTTGGGTTTCCTTGTATGGTCTTATCATTGTAATATCTTTTCCAAGGAAATGAAATCAGTATTTTGAATCAATCAAGTTTCTTTTAATCTGTTTGAATAATATCTGATATACTAATTTATTAATTCGACTGTTTTTGTATGAAGTCAACTATGCTTATTCTGTCATACATTTTTACATATTGACTTCTGTTATTACTATTATAATTCTTGTTTAACCAAAATGTTTGATCTAGAAAAGGTTGTTGAAAGGTTTTGCAGGAAGGACATTGCTTTGGAAGCTACAATTGGAATTCCACATTTGAGATGCAATACATTCAACTGATGATTTAATGCATTCGAATGCGTATAACTGGGTTAACAATTCCATAACTGGAATCTAGTTTTATTTTTATTGATTGCTTAAATCATATAAATCTTTTATTATCTCTGCTATTATATGCTTCTAATATCTTTAATTGAGATAATATTGTGAGATTGTTGAAGTTTGTATCATTGCATATCTGAATTGTTTGATATCATGTCTTTGATACAACTATGTGCTTAAACTGTTGTTAAATCTGTGATATGTTGCACTGTGCATTTGATTTGATTTTATTATGCATAATGACAGGGGGAGTATCACTCTTTACACATTTTACATCACATGCCTGCATTTTGTTGAGATTGTTGGCAACACAAACTCTATATTAGTCTAGTTTTTGATGATGACAACACTATGCTTAATAAAAGTACATGTATTGTTGCATTGCATGTTCTTTGTTGTATTGATTGTTATATTTGCTGAACATGTTTGATGTACTGTGATGTATGTTCCTATGTTGATTGTTTGATATATTTGTGGAACATGCTTATATGATTATGTGCGATGTGAACTGCTTTACCAAAAATATTTTACTGCACATTCTGGAAAGTTAAAAATCACAAGCACTTTTATAAACTTATAATTGTGTGACAAAGTTCTAGTCCAGTCGAATACATCTGTAATGGATTCGACTATTCTAAAACCTTTGTATAAATTTTGAGAATCAGTGATCTGTGATGTTTTTGATTGAAAAGAATTTCAAAATGTTTTTCCATGTGTGAGTCGACTTTTTCCAAAGTACATTCGACTGTATTATTGATATGTTTTGGAATTCTACTATGCTTACACGCTCCAACGGCTATATTTTTAAAAGTTAGTTAAGCATTGATGACTTGGTCAACTGTATTGAATGTATGTTGATTCGTGTTGACTGATAGCCTCTATGTTGACTATCTGTTATAACTGTAATAATACAGTCGACTGAATTAGTAGGCTATTCGGCTGAGAAACAATCTGACTGACAGAAAACTATAAATTGGCTGAACACGAGTTGTTAAGAGACTTTTGATGATCTAACATTTTCATTATAGTTTCAGATTGAATTCTCTGTGTTAACAACTCCAAGAATTCTCCAAGAAGACGGTGGTGATCTATCTTGAGAGAGATTCAATGGGAGAAGGCTTATGTGCTGACTGTGTGATCAGAAACTGCACAAAGAAGGTGCTTCTTGATTGACCATTGAAGGCTTGACATCCTGAGAAGACTGCTGCATTGTTTGAAGGCTTGGCATCCTATAAAGAGTGTTGGAATTGACCTGTTGTGATACAAGGGTTACTGATGGGTTGTCGCAACCCACACAAATTTAATATGCAAATTAAAAATGCAGTATAGCTAGGAAATGACTTCTAGGTCGTCTTTCAAGGACCAATTTTGCGGTTCCAGAATTAAGTCAAACACGAAGTGGGGGGGGTTGTGAAAAGTTTGTGAATACGGATGAATAAAATCAAAATACTGACGCAAACATTAACACAAACACATAACTAAAACGGTTTCAAAGACAAACTGAAAACGGTTGGTCATTAACTTAATTACAATGCTTCCTATCACAGATCAACAAAATAAAGCCAACTCAAACCTCTAACCAAACACAATTAATCAACTAAGCGTAGGCTAATTATGTTTTCATAAAAGCAGACTAAGTGAACGCAATGTTAACATCAAATTTAATTTACATCATGCAATTTCATCAACTAAGAGAAGACTCAACACCAACTGGGCTACTAAGTGTATACCCAATTGCAAGTGCAAATACAAATTTGATATTAACCAAGTCAGAGTGGCCATCACATATACAGTCCAGAAATCTCAAAGAAGCAATGCAATATCGCTAATGACCAACACAGTTAATTTAAGTTAACATGACAACTAAAGTAACAAGACCAAACATATTAGACAACATTAAGACAAAATAAAATAAAATACTACACCCCAACAAGGCTACAAACAACTATCTAACACAGTTAAAAATAATTAAATGCAACACTAACTCAAACACATAAAAACAACTCAACCTACTAGTTAAACTAAGTGAAAACAAGAGAAATTAACAAGTCTATTTTACTTCTAGTAATTTATGTGAACCAAGGTGCAATTAACAAAGAAATTAAAAGTCCAAATGGCCTAGGAAACCTCTTGGCCGTGAGCTTCTTTTCCACCTAGTCAAACTTCAAATTTCACCTTCCATAAGCCACAAAATGTGTTGACTTTTTGTCCCATGTGCACTATTCTTCAAGACAATGAATATGTGCCTTCCACACACATTAAAACCGTGGCCTTATACCCTTCCATGCAGCAAAAATTCTGATTCCAATACCAACGCACAAATTTACGTGAGCTAGAAAGAAGTGGCTACAAAAAGTGCTTCAAACCAATGGGTAAATGGAAGATACTTTTGGTGGTCCAACCAAGATGCCATGTAAGCAAAGTCAAATGAAAATAAACACCAAAAACCTCCATTCTCATATGCAATTCTCGGCAGAAATCACACTAAAGACAAAGCCAAAAGTGGAAACATTCCTAGAGTGAAAATGAGCATCTTTTGTGCTTGTCCAAATCGGGTAAAAAATTAAATGCACCCTTTTCTCTCACTTCCAACCTCAATTTCGGTTTCTCCACCATCACAAACATACAAATGCTTTCCTTTCACCTTCCAATACTGAGAATGAACCCCAAGAAACCAAAGTTCAATTGCAAGAGCTTACAAGAACAACAACCCCAAATTTCAACTTCTGTTAACCAACCTAACACTCACTTTTCTTCAAACTTTTATGAAAAACAAAATGGAATCCCTAGACACCAAGTGTAGACCGTCCAGCCCTCCAAGGAAATCACAAAATTCCATTTCAAATATTACTCAAATTACTCAAAGTGAAATATAAGAAGAAGAAGGGCTCAAGATCCCAACAACCAACAATCAACTCAAGTTTTCCTCATTCCAATGCTTAATGGGAACAATATTCTTCTTCATTCAACAAAGGAAACCCAAATATAATCACTAAAATGGTGCAGCAAAGAGGAAATGAAAATACAAAATGGGTCTTCATTCAACCAAAGAAACCACCATGAAAATGCAAAGAACCACCTCCAAGCTCAAGCTTTCAACATGCAAATGGAAAATACAAGAGAAGTGATGGATATCCCTTCCATTAAGCAAGAATAAGTAAAGTTGCAAGCAAAAGAAGAAGAAAAACGTGATCTTGTTCATTCATGGCTCAAAAGACCCTAGCACCCATCAGGGTCTCCAAGAGAGAGTTCATACATGCCAAGTGAAAATGAAAAGTGGAGACAAAGTGTGTGTCTCGGCCTTTGGCCTCTAAAACCGTCCAACACCCTAAAATGGTGGGGTCCACCTCTAAAAGAAACCCTAAAGTCTTTGCCAAGTGTCCCTCAAAGTTTGGGTCCATCATAAAATTTGCCAACATTGGCCCAATGCACAAAAGCTTAATTAAAGTTCCTAAGCAACTAAGTTACAATTTAATTAAAATTGAAATGACTAATTGTTGAGTCTTTTATGTGCACGTCACCATCCTAATGCTCCAAATGATGTTTCCCAAAATTTCCCTACAGCCAAATTAATCAGCTCAAAAAATTCAAATTAGTGAAAATACGAATTTTCGACCAAATTAAGCATAATTAGGAAAAATCGGGAAATAACGGACAATTAAGCATAATTCCCTGATTTAATTAAGTGCAATAAACTAAATGCAGTCAATAAAATATTGACTCATCAGTTACACGTTGAGGATTGTTCGACGTGGGTTCAGATTGTAGAAGAGGGGATTCTTGCTGCAAGTCTGGTTTTGGTTATTGCAACTATATTTGGTTTTAGGTTAGAGAGGAGATTTATATTTTTGACGTGAGGTCTTCTTTAGATTCCTTGTTGTAAAAACCGCAACCATTATAGTGCATTTGCTTCCTGAGTTGGAAGGACACTAGAGCTAGGCATTGTTGGTTGAACCAGTATAAAAATGAGTGTTTTCTTTTCTCTATCCCTGCACTCTTTAATTCCAGTCGACTTTATCTTTTACACAGTCAACTATGTTTTTCCGATGCATATAAATTTTCATAACTTGCATTTCAACAAAAGATCAAAAAGCTTTATACTTTGGATAAAAGATTGCGAAAAGATTTTGTTTTTGAAACATCACCAATTCAACCCCCCCCCCCCCTCTTGGTGTAAAAACGAAGCCTACCTGTTTCCCAACAATTGGCACCAAAGTTGGTTTTCATAAGATAGTTGAAAATTTAGTTGACTGTTTTTATCTTATTCGACTATAAAACCTGGGGATGGCTTCCTGTTTTCAAACTTTTGGTGAAGGTGCTTCAACAAACAAACCACCTCTGTTTGCTTATGAAAATTATCCTTTTCGAAAAATTCGAATGCAAATCTTTCTTGAATCACAAGATAAGGGAATTTTAGATGCCATTTTGAATGGTCCATATGTGCCTATGAAAACTGTTTATAAAGAAACAGTTTTAAAACCTTTTACTAAGTGGACTGCTGATGAAAATAGAAAAGCTTAGTATGATGTTAAAGCTAGAAACATAGTTGCCTCTGCACTAACAATTGATGAATTTTTCAGGATATCTTAATGCAAATCTGCAAAGGAAATGTGGGATGTCTTAGAGGTAACTCATGAAGGCACGAATGAAGTCAAGAGAGCTAGAAAGAACTCACTGATACAAAAGTATGAATTGTTCAGAGTAAAGGCTTAAGATAACATCTATGATGTGCAAAAACAATTCACTCACATTGTAAATCATCTAATGGCTCTCGGTAAGGTGTTTGATAAGGAGGAGATCAACATCAACATCAAGATTTTGTCCAGTGCTATGAATGTGGAAAGGAAGGTCACATCAAGCCTGATTGTCTTGACTTATAGCCGAAGCAAAAGGTAAAGAAAAGATTTCCTCAAAGCAGAAATATTAAAAGAAAAGGAGCCTACATTGCTTGGGAGAACTCAGATTCTGAGAAATCAAGTGATGAAGATTCTGATCAAAAGGAGGAATCACACATGAGCTATATGATAGGAGTAACATGGGACGTCTATGACAGTCATGCAGACATATGAAATGAACCAGTGGACGTCAAGTATGATCTACTGCAAGCTGCATTTAAAGAGCTACATACTGAAGCCATGCGATTGCAATATAAGGTAAATCGACTGAGCTCCGAAAGAAGAGACTTTGAAAATAGAATTAATAACCTTGCTGCAGAAAATGAGAAATTAGAAAAAGAATTGAATGAAGCTTTGCTATCTGCTAAGGATGTAGAAATTAAAACTGTTACAGTAGAAAAAGTTTGTGAAAATTATCCTGCTCATATTGAAAAGATAAATTACTTGACTAGCACGCTAGCTAAGTTTACTCAAGGTAGATACAATTTAGATGTTGTTTTAAACTCATCTAGAAGAGCTATTAATAGACAAGGAATTGGTTACAAAGCTCAATCGAACAGAACCAATGCTAGCAAATTTACTGATTTGAGTAAACCTACTAGAAATGCATGCTTTTATTACAATTTTATTGGTCATACTTTAGAAACTATTATTATAGAAATCTTCTTGTTCCTAAAGGATTATGTGTCTGGATACCAAAGGAACATGTAACAAGGATTAACAATTAAGGACCCAAAGTCAAATGGGTACCAGCAACTAAAACTTAGTTGTTTTGCAGGATACACAGCTGATGCAGATTGATCTCAAGGATGAATCAATTATGGAATACATCAAAAATCTTGAGTATCTACAACTGGTAAAACTATATCTATATGCTGCATCATGCTTATATTGATCGGTTGTTGTTGTATGATTGTTTGTGTTGTATGCTTAACTGTTTGATTGATTGAATTTGTTTGAAAAATGATTTTCTCGAGTCACAGTCGACTCCAATATTGTTTCAATCGACTGCGTTATATGATTGTATGTAAAACTCTGTTTTTGAACGTTAGAATTTAAACTTGGGTTTTAATGATAATCTTTGGCGCGTTTTCCTTCTATAAATGGATGTGATAGTTGGATGCACTCACATACATTGTGATAAACAAAACCCTTATTCTGATTCTTGTGAAACCTTTCCCTCACTTTGCTCAAATGGCTGCCTCTTCATCAAGACCTGGAAAGCGACCTATGTCAGCAAGAAGAGAGGTTGATCCCTCCGGATGGATCAGTGATGACAAAACTAGAGAAAGATTTCTCAGTATGCGGTCACTCAAAGAAGTAGTTAGACATCAACTGACTGAACTGACTCTATTTGAACAAGAGCGATTTATGTTTCCTGATGATCTCAAATTTCAAGGTCTTGACAAGTTCATTCAAATGAAGGGTGATTGCTATAATGAACTTGTGGAAGTTTTCTACTAAAATGTTAAAGAAGTAAATGGAAATGTTCATTCACGTGTAAAAGGTTTAGATATTGTTATTGATGATGACATGTGGTGGAAGTTCGTCGGGCTGAGAAATGAAGGAGAGTTATTTCACAAATTTGATTGTCCACGATATAAAAAGATACGAAAAACCGAAATGTTCAAAAGATGCATAAGATACCGCCGAAGGTATAGAAAGGGAAAAGGTTTCCTATTCAAATGACTTGATAAGGAAGAAAAAGTTATTGCCTTCATCATACGACATATCCTATTACTAGGAAGATATAATATCACTAAACTTAACCCTACGGTTGTTTGCCTGGTATATGTTATTCAACAAAGGATACAAACAAATTGGGTTGTTGTCTTTAAATAACACATTCTAGAAGTAGGAACAGGTGGCTGGCACAGGCGTCCACATGGAGTGTTCATAAGCAAAGTACTGAAACAATGCGGTATCAACCTGACTGGCGAAAATAAGCGAACATGTGGCAAAGAAAATGTGATTGGAAAAGCCACTCTAACTTGCATTGGGATGAAGAGAACTCCTCAAGGCTGGTTATTCAATGATGAAGTAGACTCCCTGAAAGAAAAAAAGTCATCTTTGAATCGGGACAGTGATCAAGAATTTGGTTTACCAAATTCGGAGTTTAAAATTCGAATAAATGACAGATTTATAAGGACATCAGAAAGGATAAACAACTTCAACAAGTCTCTGGGAACTCTAAATGAGAAGATGGACATCTTGTTCAAACATTTTATTGAGATCTCATCGTCATCTGAAGAATCTGAAAGAAAATGTTTAGACGACATTAGTGAAGAAACCATTGATGAAGAATCATTTGAATCAGAATAGAGTTTTGTTTATTCTGTTGTGTTTGGAGTCATAAACTAAGTATTAGAGTTTTTTTTTTTTTGGCTTAGTATGCCATATCTTTTGTGTCTATCTAGACATAGGGAACAATATTACCTAGACATAGGGATATGAGCACTGATTGCCTTTAAGCTTTTGTGCGAATGTAATGCATGAACAATTGCTAGGGAGACAGGACATTGTAATATAGTAATTAGGAGTAGGCTTTCTTCACTAAGACATAGGGTTTAGGGTAAATTAGAAAGTAGCATTGACAATAATGAAAAATTAAAATTCATAAGTATATGAGAGTAGATAGGACGAAATCATAACCCCAACAACAGAATTCATCCATATCATTCAATTGCATATTTTTTTTTGGTCAATTGATCAACTTTTGCATGCATGTTTATTTTTGTTTTTGCATTCTAAATACCAATTTTCGTTTCTCAAGTCTTAAATAATCAACAAATCACATGAAAGTCTAGGCCAACAAGTCTCTTGGTAAAATGATACTCGGTCTTACCTTTCATATTACTTGATACGATTCGGTACACTTGTTGCAGTCTTAACAACATTATTATATCCATGCTTAGTTAATTGATCATTCATGAGAATAGCATCTGTTGGATATCATGTGATTATGTGAACATCATGATGAGTGATTTGAATCAAGGAATTTGTACATCTTGACTAAATTCTTTTTAATGAGCTGATTTAAGTAATTACTTGTCTTGGAAGAAAGGATTTTTGAATGTGTTGAACCATTATATTGATTGGTGGAAGAACTAAGTTATATCGTGTTTGCTTGAGGACAAACAAAGTTCTAAGTTTGGGGTTGTGATAACGGTTGAAAACACCGTTATTTTATACTTAATTTTGATATTAAAAAGTCCCTTAATGACTTAGAAACTAGCTTGAAGTCATGTTTTTGCTTAAGTTTAGAGAATAGGAGAGTTGAAGGTGGTATTATGGGTTTTATACTTGTTTTGACAAGAATTAATATGAATTAGATGAAGAAGTTGAAGTAGCAAGGAGTTGGACTCAGGAAGAGCTGGAAAAGTAGCACAAAGAAGAATCGCAGATGGCGTTCAGTGCCTTTTTGATCGCTAAGCGCCAAAGTCTTCTGTTTCACATTGGGCGTCATCGCTGAGCGCTAAAGTCTACCAAAGTTCTCTTGTTTTACGCTGGGCACCACTGCTGAGCATCATTTGAGTGCCACAACCACCGTTGGGCGCCATTTCGGGGCGCTGAGCACTGATGAAGTGGGCTTGGGCCTGTTTTCTACTAATTTTATGAACTATATAAGGATTTGGACGACCCAAAGAGGGTACATTTTGATAGAAAGAGGCGCAGAAACACTTTTTTCACCCCTTGGTGGTGGATTTTGGATGCGAAAGCTCTGATCTTCAACTTTCAAGGGTTTTATCTTTCATTCTTTCCATTATTTAATCTAGGTTCACCATGTCTATGGTGAACTAAACCTTCATTGTTGTTGGGGAAACGATGTAATCCTTTGAAACTCTCATGTATTGAATTGATTTATATTACATATGCTTTACTTCATTAATTGTTAGGGTTTTTCCTCTTTACTTAATGCTTGCTTTATTTAACTCATTCAATTGCATGATTATTGATCTTGTCGATATGGACACATACGGGGAAATCTAGAACTGGGGAAATTCTCCCAAAGGTAGTATTACCTAGACATAGGAATATGAGGGTTGATTGCATTTACACTCTTGTGCTTTAGAAGTAATTATTAAGGACAGGCCTTCTTCACCGAGACATCAGGTTTTAGGTATTTTGGAGAGTGGCATTAACATTAATCTAGAAGACGAATTCATAAATACATGAAAGTGGATAGGATAATTCGGAAACCCCAACAACATAATCATTCCATATTTTATCAACCAATCTCCTGTGCATTCTTTTGTCAATTGATCAACACTTGCATTCATGTTTATTTTATGCATTATAAACCAAATATTTTCATTCTCAAGTCTTAAATAATAAACAAATCACATGATTGTTTAGGCTGTGAGTCTCTAGGGAAAACGGTACTTGGTCTTACGAATTATATTACTTGATACGATTTGGTACACTTGCCGGAGTCATAACAGTTGGCTTGGTACTGATCAAGCTACTGATCTCAAATCAAGGAGGATACAGATATAAGTATGATTACAAGCTAGTGGGTCAAGAAATGCATATGGTTCAGGTTGACAAGTTGAAAGAGTAAAGATGGAGTGTTCACTTTGTTTTTGTCATTGCAACGTAGAAGAGTTTTACTTTGGTGATGAGATAGTATAGTTGGAAACTATGCTACTCAAGTGTGGAGATTAGTAAAGCAATGTGAAGCTCTCAGATTGGATGTGGTTAAAGGTGATCAAGAGCAGAATAGTTGGTAGTTAAATCATAAGTTGTGGTGATCAAGTCAATGGTATGATGATTCTTACAAGAAGCAAGAGGAGGTAAAAGAGTATCAGTCAAGGGTTGATTTGAAGTCAAGACTAGCGAAGGTTTTAGAATAAAATTACAAGAAGTAGCGGAGGATAGGTGAGGATTGGTAGTGTGGAAGACACAATAGGGTTGGTTATGTGATAGAAAGGTTCTTAAAAGCTAAGGTATAAGGGGTTCAGATTTGTTTTGAGAATAATGGCTACACCAACCTACAGTATTGAACACTAGAGTATTTTAGCACAGAGGCAAGGTTTTTCATATTAGTAATGTTGTTAGGGAGTAGTATCTTTGTCAAATAGGTGGTTGTAATGGAGTATGTGATGATAGTAGGTTGTTCCTTCTATCAGATGAGTGAACTTTCGAGGACGAAAATATTTCTTGATGGGGAGAATGTAAAACCCCAGAATATGGTATTTTATAAGTGGTGGTAGTCTAGAAATAGAGACTCAATTATTTTAATATTAAACGGTTATTATAAATAGTTTTCTTATAAACATGTTTCATTATTTTAAAATGTACCATCTCTCTAGAAACCACTTTTCTAGAGTTATAACTTCTAATTCATCTATTTGACGATCAGGAGGTACCTAATCGACCACGACAACGAGGTTTATGTTTCTACCCGATCAGTTTCTTCAATAGAGCAAGTTTTGACTCATTTTTCCCTTCCATTCATAAATCTGTTTTAGAGGAATTTAATATTGTTGCATGTGTAATCATGCCTCTCTTACTCGTTCTTGGTTCATCCAGAGTTCTAAGGACTCTGTCCGTTTGCAATTTGGTGCTTCATAGGTTTGTCTAGGTATTCCTTGTAATTCAAGTAATCGGTGGAGCGATTTTAGAGTTGGGCAGTTTCTTTGAGAGGTAATGGAAGCTAGACCTTGTCTTAATTGTGTTTGTTGAGTAAATTTAGTAATTCTATAAATTTTAGATGTTTTAGTAAAAATTGATGTATTTGGGTAAATTTGACGTATGTTAAATTGGTGTTTTGATGATATGGTGTTATTGTAATTGGTATGATGATATGATTGTTGTATATTGTTTTAAATGTGTGTGATAAGGATATTTTATTCTTTGAAACAGAATTCAAGTGGTTGTAAGAGTATTAATCAAGTTACTTAGATTTTTTAGCATAAAAGGAGGGGTTTTGGGTAGTGAAATTTAGAAATAGGTATGGGAATGTTATGAGAACTATTTTGATATTGTCATGAGGTAATTTGAAACTTGTTAGGAGGGTTAGATGGTTAAAAACTCTGTGAATTAAAAAGGGTGGTATAAAGGGGTTGTTTTCAAATGTTTTTGGTGTAAAAAGAGGGTGTTGAGTCGTGAATTGTTAAGGTAAGTGTGCCTTACTATTCTGGAGGTTAAAGGTAGGTTATCACACATATTAGGACTTGTCTAAGTGCTTAAACCAGTAAAATCTGTTTGGAAATTGTAAATGACTACATAGGTTGAGATTTTAGCCCATTTTAAAGACTTTTAGGGGTGAAAATGAGAAGTAATGTAATTGAGACAAATTTGAAGTTTTAGAGAGTGCTAACAAGTATATTTGGACTGGTTTATGCAGGTTATAAATTGATTTTGAAGTTTAAAGGTGTAAAATTGAAATTGGGTAGCTTGTAGGAGTGAAAAGTGAGTTTTCAAGTGTCAAATTGAGTGACAGCAGGGTTCTCTAAGTTTTCTCAAGTTCTGGAGGCTACTAGAGGTCTTTACAAGTTGAGAGTAGGGTCTCCAAGGTTCAATTCGAAGTGGTTTTGATACTATGGGGGCATTGGGCGCCCCTGTGGGGGCGTTGGGCGCCACTTGGCTGCATTGCAACATTTTTTGGGAGTTTTAAGGATTTTGGACGTCCGTTTTGGACGTTCTTTACGTCGTTTTGGGGGTTTTGAACCCTTCAGGAGCTGTTGGTGAGGGTTTCAGAGTTTTTTTTCTTACTAAATATGAGTATCAAGATGCCAAGAATAAATTGTTTTATTGGGTGATTTCTGATGACTTGTATGGTTGATTCTATTTCTTTAATGTATGATCAATAGTCTCATGTATTGGTGTACTATGTGAATGTGAAGTGATATGAATGATTTCAAAGTTATGAAAGTAAGTTCCAAGGTGGAACCTCTTAGTGAGCTTCAAGCATGTTTAGAATGAATGCAAGGGCTTAGTCTTGGGGGTTATCCTAAAACTCCAATGGCCTTTTATTCTCATGTAGAGAGGATTGATCCATGTCGTGAGAAGTAGCAAGAGGTCTTGGTCTTGAGGGCTTCCAGTATGCTCCAGGACATGGAACATACTAATCTCTTGAGTGTGGTAGGGTGAAACCCATTGACAATGACTTTGCAATGCAGTCGAAACCACCACAAGTGCACAACCCGCATAAAGTGTTTGATGATTGTGTCCTGCATAATAAAGCTCGGTAATCATTCTAAGTCCGGGCAGTACATTCATAATAAGTGTCCTGTATAAAGTGTTTGATGATTGTGTAGTTATATTTTTTTGTATGTAACATGTTGTAAACTAGCTTACCTTTGCTTTTCTGTTGACTATCTTTATATGTTGGTTCTCTTTTGTGATGATCACCTAATTGTGTGAGCTTAGGGATTCACCCTTTTTAGTTGTTCCAACTAGAGGTGAGGGAGAAGCAGATGAGTTGTCAGATAAATCTATAAAAGTAAATCTTAGTTTTGAAGGAGGTTTGTTTTACCTAGATGTTCTTTTAGCATCTATGTAACGTTTCATTTTGGTAATTTTATACTATTAAAAAGGGATGTTACAACAATCGAGTATATACTTAGTGCATATAAGATGCAAAGGTTTTTGTGTCATAGTGCAAGTTGTCATACAAATGAGCACGTTGGAAAGAATCATGTTTGACATCCCGTATCATGTTTATTAATTCACCATGTCATGTCCACCTTGTATAATTCTTCAGGAATCCATTTCAAAAAAACATGCTCCCTAATAAATTCAGTTCGTAGTTTTCGCTCATTCAAACAATTAGCACACGAGCAATAGGAGGGTCCTTTAGGCTCACTTTGGTATGTAGTTAGTATTGGACCTTTGTACAATCAAAGATCCTCCCTTAGAAGTGACCCTAACTTTTTCCTCTACCTATTGAGCCTTCATCATTAACTCAGCAAGGCTCTTGCGTTCATACAACTTAACCTCTACCCTTGTTTTATCCTTCCATCCATTCAGAAAAATGCTAGTAAATTGTCTTATATCTTTCAAAACCCCTGCATATTGCTCAAATTGTTCAATATACTCTCTAACCTGTTTAGTTTGTCAAAGTCCAATCAAGACTTCAAAAGGATTTTGAAGCATTATTGGCTGGAACCGTCGAATAACTGCCTTTTTGAAAGCCTCCCTTGTGGGATTCAGATAGCAAATCTCCCGCCATTGGAACCAATTCAATGTTTTTCCCTCCAAAGCAACCATAACAGGCCCATCCTCTCCTCTCATTGACTTCTTTCGACTGAAAGTATCTCTCCAAACGGTTAGTCCAATCATAATCCTCCTCTTCCGCAAAAACAGGAATATCTAGTTTTCTCCATTTTTCCCTAGTAACTCCCGAACGTACTCCTTCATTCCTTGGACTGTCGTCATTGCTTCCCTTGGCAACAGAAGCACTATCCTCTGTATTTTTATAGAAGATGCGAATTGTTCTACCACCACTGTCAACCCCTTAATCTCTCTTCCAATCTTTGAAACTTTCTCTAACTTTCATGTTAATATTCTTGCATTATCATGCGCTCCAATCCATCCAATCGTTCTTCATTCTCGTATTTATCATGCCTCACAGCCACCACAATACTAGAAAAGAGGATTTGAATACCAATGATAGGTATCGAAACTTTATTATTTCCTCAAAGAATTGTAAGACAGTTTCTTGGATGATCTTGTACAGAGACCAGACAGTTTGGTCTACCCAGAAAGTATAACACACACACAAAACCAGGTCTTTTGATAGGACATGTCTCTCCCTTCACTTTGTGTAAAACAATACTCAAAAATTGAATAAAACAACCCTATTCAGACTGTATATAATAGCCTGTTTACAACAATCTAACTCGACGGATTGGCAAGTGTACCAAATCGTACAAGTAATATAAATGGTAAGACCAAGTATCGTTTTCAAAAGAGACTCGTATGGCTTCCTCGTTCGCGTGAATTAAAATAATAAGACTTGAGAAAGTAAATTTAATAAATTGGGTTTGAGGATAAAAATATTAACATGCAAAATAAATGTTGATTCAATTGACAAGTGAAA
>NW_014543981.1:182136-189340 GCF_000741045.1 Vigna radiata var. radiata | reverse complement strand
AAAGATTACATTGAATTCCCCAACAACAATAGGGTTTAGTTCACCATAGTCATGGTGAAACTAGATGAAAAATGGAAGAAGAATGAAAGAGCAAACCCTAGAAAAGATGAAAAGGAGCCTAAGCATCCAAGAGATCCTCTCCAGAGAAGCAAAATTAGGTTTGGCCGTCTTCCCCTGTCAAAAGAATGACTCTGAATTCGAAGTAGGGGTATTTATAGGTGAGGAGCGCGTCAAAATCAGGCCCAAGTCCAGCGTGCTACCGTCGGGCGGTTTGAGTGTGCCGCCCGACGGTTTGCCACAACCTGCCGCCACCGCCCGGCGAAAATCGCCAGCGTCCGGCGGTTTCTCTCAGCGTGAAATGCTGCCTACTCCTCGTCCTAGGCCGCCCGACGGTTTAAGTGTGTTGTCGAGTCGTACGTCGACTCTTTAAAACTTCATTTTTCTGCTCTTTTCTTGAGTCAACGACCTGTATCTTCAACTCCATTTTCTACTTTTCTCAAATTAGCTTCAAAACAATGCAAAACAAGCATAAAATCGCTAAAAACAGCTTTTGGCTCTCTCCAGACTCATTTATTGAGTTTTGCTTGATTTTAAGCTCATTCCGAGTAGTAAAGGGTGTAATTTGGTCTAAATTGACATATGAAAATCACTGTTTTTCAACCTTCATCAAACTCCCAGACAGTTATAATTGTCTATATCATTCTTTCTTCTTACATAAACCTTCCCCATAAACCTATCAGAATATGTGAGACTTGGTGATTATGAGATATTCTCAGATAATGAAGTAAATGATGACGGAGAATTGGTCCATTTGGAACTTACAGCAAAAGCAGAACCCATAGGCTTTACTGAAGCAATGAATAGTGAAACATGCAGAAAGGAAATGAAAGAAGAGATACAAGCCATAGAGAAGAATCAAACTTTGGAGTTGATGGATGATGAGTCGTTATTTCTTGACTATATTTAGTTTATTGCACTTAAATAAATCAGGGAATTGTGTTTAATTGTCTGTTATTTAGTTTATTGCACTAATTTGAATTTTCTGAGCTGATTAAGTGCATTTTTGGTTGCAGGAAAATTTTGGGAAACATCATTTGGAGCATTAGGATGGTGGTGTGCACATTAAAGACTCAACATTTAGTCATTTCAATTTTAAATAAATTGTAATTTAGTTTATTAGAAACTTTAATTAAGCTTTTGTGCACTTGGGCCAATGTTGGCAAATTTCATGATGGGCCCAAACTTTGAGGGACACTTGGCATAGACTTTAGGGTTTCTTAGAGGTGGACCCCACCATTTTTAGGGTGTGGGACGACATTTAGAATGGAATTGCCGAGACACACTCGAACATTCCATACTTTTCATTTTACACTTTGCTTTTGGCTTGTATGAACACTCTCATGGAAAGCTTGACTTGGGTGTCTCGGTTTTGGCCATTTCAATGAACAAGGATGCATTTTTGTTCCTCTCTTGCTTGAATCTTGGTTGTCTTTGCTTGTTGATGGTGAAAAATCGTCCCATTCCCCATTTTATTTCTTATTCTTTGAAGCTGGAAGCATGAGCTTGAAGGGTTTTTCTTGCATTTTTCATGTTGGGTCTTTGGTTTGAATGAAGAGCTATTTCGTTTTTCTCCTCCTTTGCTGCCATATTTTCATATTTCCTTTGAGTTTCTTGGATTGGATCATGAAAATGAAGTTCTTGTTGAGTTTGGTGGTGAAGAAAGCTTGAGTCGGTGTATGGGTGTTTAGGTTTGAACCAATTTCTTCTTGGGTTTTTGTTTGTTGGTTTGAAATAATATTTTGAGCTAAAACATTGTGCTTGATGATGGTGGCTGGACGGTTTTGCAAAGAGGAGCTAGGGATGGCATTTTGCTTTCATTAAAAAGTTGAAGAAAACTGAGTGTTGAAGTTGGATTAATGAGTAGAAGTTTGGGTTTATTGTTCTTGTAAGCTTTTGCAATTGAAACTTTGTCTCTTGGGTTCATTCTCAGTGGAGAAGAGTTGGAGAAAGCATTTGGATGCATGTTTTTGAAGGAAAAAACGTTTGGTGTGTAGAAGGGAGAGAGAAATGGAGCATTTAAGTTTTTACCTCTTTTGGACAAGCAAAATATGAAGCACATTTTCACTAAAGGAATGTTTCCACTTTTGGTTTTGTCTTTTCCTTGCATTGCTGCCGAGAATGACCATTAGGAAGGGAGTGTTTAGGTGGTTTATTTCCTTTGACCTTGCCTACATGGCACATTGGTTGAAGCATCCAAAGTATCTTTCCATTAGTGTTGGTTTTTGAAGCACCTTTTTACTATTAGCTTGGTAGTTCATGGCAATTTAGTGCCTTGGTGTGTGGAACCAGAATTTTGCTGCATGGGAAGAGTGAAGGGACGATCTTATAGTGTTTGGAAGGCACATGCTTAATTTCTTTGAGAATGGTGCACATGGGACAAGAAGTCAACACATTTTGTGACTTATTGAAGGTGGAATTTGAAGTTTGACTTTGGTGCTTTGGAACTCACGACCAAGAGGTGTTCTTAGGCCATTTTCATTTTCAATTTCTCTATTTGGTGCACACTTGGTCACATGAATTGCTAGGAAAAATTTGTTTTGTTTATTTCCTTGTTTTAAATTAATTTGCATATTAGTATTAGTTGCTTTTGATTTCTCTAATTTAGTTTTGCATTTAAATTAATTTAATCTTGTTAGGTAGTTGTGTGTAAAATAGTGTTGGTGTCTAGTATTTTATTTTATTTTATTTTAATGTTGTCTAATATGTTTGGTCTTGTTGCTTTAGTTGCCATGGTAGCTTAAATTAATTGTGTTGGTCATTAGCGATATTGCACTGCTTCTTTGAGATTTCTGGACTGTATTTGTTTTTGCTACTCTGACTTGGTTAATATCAAATCTGTATTTGCACTTGCAATTGGGTGTACACTTAGTTCCCCAATTGGTGTTGAGTTGTCTCTTAGTCGATGAAACTGCATGGTGTAAATTAGATTTGAAGTTAACATTACGTTCACTTAGTTCGCTTTTATGAAAACATAATTAGCCTGCGCTTAGTTGATTAATTGTGTTTGGTTAGAGGTCTGAGTCGGTTTTATTTTGTTGATCTGTGATAGGAAGCATTGTAATTAAGTTAATGACCAACCGTTTTTATTCTGTGCTTGATTCCGTTTTTACATTTCTGTTTGCATCTGTGTTTCAATTTTATTCATTCATATTCACGCAAACCGTTTTCACAACCCCCACCCCCTTCTGTGTTTGACTTGATTCTTGAACCGCAAAATTGGTCTTTGGGAGATGACCTAGGGGTCATTCCCTAGCTATACTGCATTTATTTGCACATCAAATTTGTGTGGGTTACGACAGCCCATCAATGGATTTACCTGGAAAACAACCTACTGTAGTAGTTAAGTGGGTGTTTAGCCTATTGCAGTCAAGTGAGTGTTGAAATTATCCCCTGATGAGTCAATCTTGAGGTACAAAAAAAGGTTAGTAGCTAAAGGTTTTTTCCAAAAGGCGGGTGTTGATTTTCATGATATATTTGCACCTGTGACCAGATTGGAGACAATCAGATCAGTGGATGCAGTTGTTGTCTCAAAGGGTTGGAGGATTTTTCAACTGGATGTGAAATCAGACCTTTTGAACGGAACATTAGAAAAGGAGGTAAATGTAGAACATCAACTTGGGTTTATCTTGAGAGGCAAAGAAGAGAAAGTGTATAGATTAAAAATGGCCTTATACGGATTAAGACAAGCCCCTCGAGCTTGCAATAAGAGAATTGACTTTTATTTATTACAACTTGGTTTTCAAAAGGCTAGGGTGGAATATGGGGTGTATATGCGAAGTGATAACGGATTAAAACACCGTTATTTTCCATGTGATTTTGATAGCAAAAGCACCCTTTTTAACTTAGAAACTTGCTTGGACTCGTGTGTTTTCAATTAATTGCGTGAATAAGAGAATTGAGGTTGATTTTAACTATTTTCTAACAAATTTCCCTTGTTTTGACAGAGATTGAAGCAATACAAGAAGAAGAAGAGAAAAGCAAAGATGATGGAGCTCAAAAGGGGTCAAAAAGGCACCATGAAGAGAGGAAACCCGAAGCCCAGGCGATAGGAATGAAAAACAGCGAAGCCAAAATCATCGCTGGTCACCCGGGCGACGGACGCCTGTAGCTCAGGCGTCCAAATCTGACGCCCAAGCCTTACAAAACCCTCAATTCACGTTTGTGCGAGCTCCCTGCGACGCTTGAGCGTGATTTCACGTGGATCGGGCCCTGATTCTGCTCAGATTTGATTCTTTCGGACCGGACACACTTTGGGATGCGTCTGACACTATTTAAAGGACCCTGGGGCTCTAGGTTTTGCATCCCTGGCAGAAGAGAGCATAGCAATACACTCCTAGCCAATTCTTAGTCTTCCATTCTTCATCTTTTCTTCCATTATTCATAGAGTTCCCCCATGTCTATGGGGAACTAATTTCTATTTGTTGTTAGGGAATGATGTAACCTTGTAAACTCTCATGTATTTGAATTGATTCTTAATTTCATATGCTTTTTCATTAATTGTTAGAGTAATTTATCTGTTCTTAATTCTTGCTTATACAATAGCATGATTTGTGAGTTGCATGAGTGCCGACAGGTTCCTTTCAATTCAGGTCCTTATTAAATTACTCCTAAGGGTTATATTGCTCAGACATGAGGGTATGGGTCTTAGTCGTCTTAACCTCTTGATCTTCACATCTTTTTACCAGGAATGTTAGGAATTGCATGAACTGGTAATTAGGGACAAGCTTATTTACCGAGACATCGGGTTTAAGTGCTTTAGTGAGGGACATTGGCATTAATGAATAAAGAAGAATTCTTATATACATGAGAGGGAACTTGGTGAAGTCTAACCCCAACAACATACTCATCTCATATAAATCAACCTCCACTCATCTTTGTGCTCTTTTGCCACTGATTACTTTTACTTTGCTTTATTTTATTCTTTTTGTAATACAATCCATGATCTATTTTCTTTTAAGTCTTAATTAATCTTGTTTTCACACAACTATTCAGCGCCGAGAGTCCTCTGGGATACGGTACTTGGTCTTACCATTTTATATTACTTGTGCGACTCAGTACACTTGCCAATTTGCCCTAACATGTTTTTGGTGCCGTTGTCGGGGACTCACGATTTAAGCTACTCTATTTGTGTGAATCTTCATTAATTTTGGCTTTGTTTTATTTTATTTTATTTTATTTATTTTTATTTTTTGAATCCCCAATCTCCATTCTTGTTTTATTTTATTTTTTTGTGCTAACAATATTTTCTAGGGTTTTGTATTTTGTTTATGCAGGATTGTGTTAGAACTAGGAACAACAAAAATTTGGAACCTCTTCTTGAAGGGCTTGAGACCAGCGGGAGGCCAAGAAAAAATAACTTATCTACAGAGCCTTTTCTAGAGACAATCACAATGGCTTCCCAAACTGGTGATGGAGAAAGCAATGCTAGCAGACGTACCTTGGCAGATTACACAACAGTTGCTAGCCCTCATCAATTTAACAGCATTGCAAGGCCAAGGGTCACTACTGCAAACATGGAGATGAAGCCTGCTCTAATTCAACTTGTAAAGAGCAACCAATTCAATGGACTGTCTCATGAAAGTCCATATGATCACCTGACAACCTTCGATGAGATCTGCAACACCGTGAAAATAAATGGGGTTCCTGACGAGGCTATCAAACTGAGCCTATTCCCTTTCTATCTTGGAGGTGACGGTAAAGTATGGTTGAAGTCTTTTCCTGAGAACAGCTTCACTCGATGTGAGGATGTGGTGGCCCAATTCCTCAACAAATACTTCCCACCATCAAAGATAAACAAAGGGAAGCAAGAGATTTCTTCTTTTAGACAAGGCATGGAGGAGACATTGGGACAGGCTTGGGATAGATATAAGAGCCTGCTGAGAAATACGCCTACCCATGGTTTCGATTAAGGAATGGTGATTCTTCTTTTTCTTGGAGTCCTGGTGTCACAAACCAAATTGATGTTGGATGCCTTAGTTGGAGGTAGGATCAAATGCAAGACTCCGGATGAGGCCTATGAATTAATTGAGAACATGGCTACCAGTGACAATGAGATGCATAGTGAAAGAGGAACTCCTTCCCAACCTAAATGAGTTTTTCAGTTATAATCGTATGATGCCTTGCTCGCCCAAAATAAAATCATCACTCAACAATAAGAAATGAAAGTGGTGCAGGGTGATGTCTCGTGATGGCTTTTTTGGGAAGCACATTTTATTTTCCTTTTAGAATAGGCTTATCTTCATTTTACTGAGAAGAGGTGCTGATGGGTTAGGAGAGGAACATTTTAAATATCTAGTTTAATGAAAAGTGCAGATGGTGCACGGTCACTGCAATTTGTTTTCTTTCTTTATTAGTTTAAGTGTTGCATTACATGTTATTCCAGTATGAATTCATTTTATTATTTAATTCTTGCATTTCAATTTGTTATGCACTTTGAGCATTTAATTTTAATTTCAAGTTGCATTAGGTATTTAATATTTTAGCTTAAGTATTGCATTTGAATAGCTCATCACGTGTTTCTTTATTATTTTCTGCATTTTAATTAGTTCACACATCTTGCTTTAGGATCGTTCAGTTTACTTTTTCCATTTACTGTGTTGTCTGTTATGTTCGGTTTATTGTTTTCTTCCAGTTTAATGTCTATTTTGTTTGGCTTCTTTAACTTCCTGCATTTCCAATTTCCTCACTTGCTTTAGACATCGTTCGGTCTCAATGTAGAACCGTTCAGTCATCTGTAGGACCGTTCGGACTTCATGCTTTGTTCAGTTTTTTTTAATGTTTTCAATTATGTTTGGTTGTATTTAATTTCCAGTTTTAATTTATTTTAATTTTGCTTGCAAGAACACTTTCAAACCCCCCCCCCCCCCGCCACTACCTGTTAGACCTAAGACTCGAACCGCATTGGTCCTTGAGAGACGACATAGGAGTCACTTCCTAGTCTATACTAACTAGTAGAAAAATAGCTTTTTATGACGGGTAAAATTGACTTATTATGACGGATAACCTGGCGTTATAGTTCTGGGTGTTATAATAAGTCTGTGCATTTTATGACGGACAGAAAAGTCCATCATAATAGGTCCAGTGTATTATGACGGACTTCCTGTTACCTATCATAATAGGTCCAGTGTATTATAATAATATATTG
>NW_014543981.1:169509-173941 GCF_000741045.1 Vigna radiata var. radiata | reverse complement strand
TAGGCAGTCTCAGAAGCAGCAGAAGAGGATTGTCCTCGGAGCACCAAGAGTTTGGAGTAGAGGAGAGAAGATCGAGACTCAGAGCCAACGTGATGAAACTAGACATAGACATGTGAGAGGGAAATGTGAAAAATTAAAGAGATATTATAACGGATTTCCAAAACTCCGTTATAATACATCTTTGTAGTTATCCTGTTATAACTGATTTACTAAACTACGTTATAATATCTTTTAAATTTATTTACAAATTTGCCACCACTTTTCATATTATAACTGATTTATCAAACTACGTTATAATATACCTCTATTATAATAGATAAGTTTTGTCCGTCATAATATAGACNGTTATAAAAACCTATTTTTCTACTAGTGACTGCATTCTTTATGCACATTAAATTTGTATGGGGTGCGACACCCATCAAATTTTGGCGCCACTGCCAGGGACCAACAGTTCAGTTTTAGGTCTTTTGTTGTGTTAGTATGTGTTGTGTTTTGTCTCGTGTTGTGAATGTGATGTTCTATTTTTTTGTGTTCGTTATTGTGTTTGTGCATGTCGCATGTTTAATTGTGTCGTGTTTTGTTTGTTTTGTGATTTTTAGCATTTCCTTTCCACCTTCCCCCTTCTTTTTCCATGTCTACCTATTTTGATTTTGTGAATCCTGCTTTTTCTGCCTGTGCCTATGACTATGATTCTACTCCTGCATGTTACTCTGATTATGGTTCTCATGTTGATTTTTATGTTGAGGACAATATGACTCGCCCTCCATCTCATGAGAGTGCTCCTAGGGAACCGTTTCCACATGATGAGGAGGATATTTGTTGTCTTTTCAACACTGGACTGATATTTTTGGCTGCCTAAGTATCATGGTTTTGTAGGTGAATGCCCACATAGACATTTGGAGGAGTTCTATACCATTTGCTCTTCAATGAAACCTCCAAATGTCCCGGATCATGACATTTTCGTAAGGGAATTTTATTACTCATTACAAGGAGCATCAGAGGATTGGTGTTATTATCTTACTCCAGGATCCGTCACCAGCTAGGAATATCTTGAGCATCAGTTTTTAGACAAATTCTCCCCTGTGCAGTATGGTTACAACAACGATCCTGGGAGGAATGGTCCTAACCTGGGATGGTATGGTACTTCATAGCATCAATATCAAGAACCACCATTCTAGAATGCTTTATGCCTCCACCGGTCCAGGAACCACAACAGCTGCAATTTCATGAGCTTGCCCAGTCTTCATCAGCTGCTGATAGGAAATTGGAAAGCAAGCTTGATTCTCTTTTGAGTTTGATGACACAGTTGGCATCCAACCAGAGACAAGCACCTTCATTTGCATCTGTTGCACGACTGTGTGCTATATGTCCTTCCAGTGACCACTATACAGATGTTTATCCTTCTTTGCATCACCTTGTTGCTCATGATGCGCCTCAAGCTTATGCTACAAACATCTACAATAACAGGCAGCCACAACAATAAAATTAGAGGCAATAACAACAACAAGAAGCACTTGCCCAACCTTCTACTTCTTTTGAGCCTACATTGAATGAGTTATGGGGGTAGATGACCACGTAGTTCATAGAGGAACAATCTCAAGTTTTAGAGGGATCACCATTTTAGACTGTTCAAATCCTTGATGATGTCAGTGCCATTTGCATAGGAGAGGGGAGCAGAGTCATGAGCTTACTATTGCGCTATCTACTTTCCCACCCTCCTATGTCCCCCCTTTGCACTTGAGGATGCAGTTGCTCATTCTGCTGTTATTGGTGAGATGAATCATGAATCAGCACAGGTTTTCTCTAAACTTGAATTTCCACTTGCTTTGCCTGAGTTGTTTATGCATGCAAATATTCTTGATTTTGTTGCAGATTCACATGTTAGTGTTGATTTTGACATAAAAACTGTGAAAACGGAAGAAGTTTTAGACTTAGGATTAAATTTTGATCTTTCACAGTTTTTTGAAAATTTTAAATGTAGTTTTGAAAATGCCAGATCATCAAAAGTCATAGAACAATTAGCGTTCTGTCTATTTATAGTTTTCTGTTATATCATATTGCTTCTCAGTCGAATAGCCTACTAATCTGGTTGACTGTAATAAAACAGTTATAACAGACAGTCAACACAAAGGCTCTCAGTCAACAAAAAACAACACACATTTATTACAGTTGACCAAGTCATACAAGCTCAACTAACTTTTGAAAATTATAGTCGTTGGAGCGTGTAGGCTTAACAGAATTTTAAACAGATTAGAAACTCAATCGAATATACAATTTGCAATGTCGACTGACACATGAAAAAACACTTTGAAATTCTTTTCAACTCAAAATCTCATATAGCACAAGTTCTCAAAATTTGTACAAAGATTTTAGCATAGTCGAATCCATTATGAGTGTATTCGATTGGACTAGAACTTTGTCACAACAAATATAAGTTCATAAAGGTGTTTGTGATCTTTTTCTTTCTAGAAATGTGCAGTAATCAAAAAACATTTTATTTCACATTCCAATACAAACATATTCCACGAACATTTCAATACAAGCATGTTCCACGAATATAACACACAATCAATTATAGGAACATACGTTGCAATTCAACAAAACATGTTCAACAGATATGACAAATAATTCAGAACAAGAACATGTAATGCAGCAACATGTGTACTATTATTAAGCATTGTGTTGTCATCATCAAAAACTAGTTTGATATAGAGTTTGTGTTGTCAACAATCTCAACAATTGCCACATTTTCCAGGACAAAATTCATCATTGCCTTGTTAAACTCTTGCCAATCTCTTCCACCTTATAGGCTGCAAACATCTTCACCAAACCATTACCACCATAGTTATTGAATTGCCTTCATTCCAAGTTGGGAATGCACAATATCTACTCCCAACTTGAGGGGAGACTAATAACCTTTTGGTCTCTCATTTTTCTCGCAAAATCATTTGGGTTTGATTAGAGTCTATGACAATTTGAGATTTTGTTTTCCATACGTTTCTTATTATGTTTATAATATATATATATATATATATATATATATATATATATATATATATATATAAGATGCAGGGGAATACGTATGGTATAAATTGTTATCATATTATTTATATATAAAAGAAAGTATGAGATATATTATATTAATATATTATATATAAGTGATGCAAGAGGGTAAATATGATAATAAATTATATTAAAATAATATTGTTTTATACAAAATTAGTGGTAAAAATTACATATAATATTAAATTTTACCTCTGGGGATGTATTATTTTACAAGAAATTGTACAGTTTTGTAGTGTGATTGAGATAACATGACAGTATTGTCTATTTGAGATTATTGGAAATGGTTGTGGAGCATGTTTTGGTACATATGACTTTATCTTTAAAGCTTAAACATGTGGTTTGATTATAATTAAAGGTGTGTGAATTGGGAAAGACTGAAACATGATTTCATAGTTGCTTGTGCTAGTTTCAAATGTAGAATCTCTTGGTGAGATTCTTCGTGTTTTAGAATTAAAGTAAAAGCTCAGTCTTGGGGTTTTCTTCTCACGTAGAGAGGATTGAACCATGTGGTGAGGAGTAGCAGGATGTCCTAGTCCTGGAGGCTTCCATCATGCTCTAGGGCGCGGAACGACTAACCTTGTGAGTGTGGCAGGGCGGGGGAGCCCAAGTATCATCAGCCACCACGGGTGCATGGCCCACCATAGCTCGATTATCATTCTAAAGTCCGGACGAGTCAAGTCTAGAAGATAACATGCTAGGTTTTGTGATATATATTGTTTTACTTGCATACACTAGACATGATATTAAATATGATATGCACATGTGAATATAATTGCATGCTTTTCTTTTTATATAATTAGCTCACCCTTGCATTTGTTTGTGGTTGTGCCATGTTTGCGTTTGTTTTCTTTTGCGATGATTATCCACTTGGATGGGAGCAAATGGAGAGGAGGTTACTTTGGTGACAACCTTGGATGGGAATGACAATGTTGCAGCCTAGTCTTCTTAGGACTTTCTTTTGCTCTGTGATATTTTGAAGAACTTTGTTATGGTTAAAGTTTTAAATTCCTACCCTTTTGGGAGAACTTTAGTATCCCAACTTTAACTTCTAGTACCATTCTAAGGATGACTATAATCCTAATTATTTTCTAACTACTTTCAATTATTATGCATGATAACGTCTTGATTATATATGTCTTTCTATCTAATCGAGATGTCACAAATTTCATAATAAAAAAACAATAATAATTTTTTATTTAAAATTAAGAAAATAGTAATAATAATTAAATAATATTATCTAATTTCAAATTATAAATAATCATCTTAAATATTTTGAATTTTGAATTATTGTGAAATTCATACAAAGTAAAACATTATATATAAACCTATATTATATTTTATATATATATATATATATATATATATA
>NW_014543981.1:152795-169344 GCF_000741045.1 Vigna radiata var. radiata | reverse complement strand
AGTAAATATTTTTTAACTTTTCTCTTTCTTATTAAAGTAATCCTGCACTCCTTTAACTTTACAGTCTTTTAATAAAAAAAATTTAAAACTTTGTTTCTTATTTATAATTTAATAAATATGTAATTTAATTTAAAAATATAATATTATTTAATATATTTTCATATTTTAATAATTATTAAAATATAATTTGTATTATTATAATAGTTATATTAAAATAGTTAAAATTAAAATAATAAAAATAATAATATAAAATCTGATTTAATATATATAAATATATTAAATTATATTAAATATTAAATTAATGAAATAAGATTTCTAAATATTTAGATTTCTTAATTACTATTACTTTAATTTTAATTTTTTAAATATTATTATTATAATAGCATAAATTATATTTTAATAGTTATTTAAATATAAAATATATTAAATAATATTAAATTAAATGGTTAATATATTATAGATAAAAAAAATTAAAACTTATCGGAATTGGAAATCTAAAACATGCTATCGGATGCGAATATCCGATGATTTTTTTTTTAAATTTCATTTTCTATTTAAAATTTAATAATAATTTAATTTAATTTAATATTTTAATATAATTTAATAATTTTATATATATCAAATCAGATTCTATATTATTATTTTTTCTTTTTTATTTTTATTTGTATTACTTTTATTTTAATTATTTTATTTTTTAAATTATTATAATAATACAAATTATATTTTAATAATTATTAAAATATGAAGAAGTACTAAATTATATTATATTTTTAAATTAAATTAAATAGTTACTAAATTATAAATAAAAAATAAAGTCTTAAAAATTTATTAGAAAGATGAAGTGTTAAAGAGGTATATGGTTATTCTAATAAAAAAAAAGTTAAAAAATATTCATTAAGATTAAGAAAGAAATTTTTTAAAAAAAATTAAAAGTATAAAAAGGATGGAGTGTTGGAAATGTAGGATAAAATATCTAAAGTGAAAATTTTTAAAAAGTTAGAAGTTTCAAAAAGTTAAAATTATAATTTTTAAAAGTGCAGGATGAGATAATTAAAGTGTAGAATGAAACATCCTTTCAAGAAATTCCTAAAATAAGACTTTTTTTCAAAAATGATGAGGACTAATTCATAAGTTATGGATCAAAAATTGACACTTCTAGATATTATAAATTTCAATCAATACTTTTTAAATATAAAACTGTTTTACACTTCACAACAATTTGAAAAAATGTTACTTTACACCATTTTATTATCACTAATAATTTTTATAGGAGTAAAATGATTTTAATTAAATTAGATGAAAAAGAGAATCACTGTAAAAAGTACTATTAAGGAGTATTGTCACAACAATTTCTTTGTATTTTGTGAAAGAAAGTAATGAATGTGGTCTCACTATACAGCACCAATGAGTTCTAGGAAATGATGCCACCAACAACCACACCCACCCATTCATCTTTTTCCCCACTTTCTCCACTTCCTTGTCTCCTTATAAGCCTTTCACCCTTCACCCCCTTTTCCACTCCCAAACCCTTCTTCTCCATCCAAATTTGGCACCAAACACACCATGCCAAACCCTCTTTCTTTCCTCACATTCTCACTCCTTCTCCTCTCTTTCCACCTTCTCAATGCCCAAGAAGACTCTGAGTTTGGCCATGCCGTAGACCGCAAGCTGTTAGGCTTAAAGAAGAAAGAAAAACTCAGTCATTTCAAGTTCTATTGGCATGACATTCTTAGTGGGCGCAACCCCACTTCAGTGTCGGTTGTTCCACCGTCTTTGAAGCTCAACACCACCACAGCATTTGGCTTGGTCAATATGATCGACAACCCTTTGACTTTGGGGCCCGAATTGAGCTCCAAGCTTGTGGGCAAGGCTCAGGGATTCTATGCCTCAGCTTCCCAGACTGAAATTGATCTTCTCATGGCCATGAACTTTGCATTCTCTGACGGGAAGTACAATGGCAGCACCATCACCATCTTGGGGAGGAACTGTGTTTTCAACAAGGTGAGGGAGATGCCTGTGATCGGAGGCAGTGGCCTTTTCAGGTTTGCAAGAGGCTATGCAGAGGCTAGGACCCATTGGGTTGATTTCAAGAGTGGGGATGCTATTGTTGAGTACAATGTTTATGTTATGCATTATTGACGATTTATTTGATTATGGTATAGAACAGATCATATACACTTAAAGCTTTTTCTTTAGCGATTCTCACTCTTTGTTTCTTTTGAGGGATATGGCATTTGCTTTTGCTTTTGATGCCTACCTTTGCCTTGTCAAGAGATCGGGTTTATTGCTATTAACCCATCTCTGTTCCCTATTTAATTATGTTGTATTTGTGGTTGGTGTGATATTTAGAATAATAATTTATGATCCTCTTTATATTGCATGCAATTGGAAAACAATGTATGATGTCTTGAACTGATTCAATTGGAGCAAAGGCTTTCTGCAATAGACGCACTCTAACAATCTAAAATGTAAGAAACTCAAGTATGGTCCATTTAGCAGTGTGAAATTTCCTTCTGCATCTTCCACATATGATTGTATTGAAATGAAATAAACTATGGATGTTTTGGTTTCTTGCATAAGAATGTAACACCATATCTTACACTTTAAGTGGCAGATTTTGATTACATATAGTTCAGGTGGGTATATTATTACCGAGACAGAAAGCGAAATTATACCAGAACTTTCACATTACAGTGTTAATTGCTGATATATTTTACCTGTGTGGAGTATCTCTAACTCTAATCAATTTCACACTGCTTTTCTAGATTTATTTCCCTAATTGACACAACATTTTAAGAATTATGGCGTTGTTTCACCTTATGATTAATCTGTTAATTGACATGAAAGTTACATTCTCATTTCTGCAAGAGATGGACAGATGGTATGTTATCTGTTTTTGGTTACAGAGAGGTGCAGGGTTTCTAGCATCAGCTTGAAATTTGCAACTTATTGAAATATTATGTCTAATAATTCATTTCATTCTTGGTATCAAATTACAAACTCTTTGAGAGTATATTCATTAATTGACATGAGTTAATTTTAGATATTGTTTGGTCCTCTGATATAAATGAGCCATTAAAGATAAGAATTTGGTTGATTAAACAAAAAACTTCTCGATTTAATAAAAGCTTAATAAATAATTCATTTTCACAGGATATAGAATAAAACTTATTAAATAGATTTCTAATAACTAAAAAAATTATCTAGAAAATTTGTTTGACGAGCAAGAATTGGTTTTCCACCAAAGGTGACCATAACCATAAGAAAAAAAATTTCTTTAACAATTCTTTTTTTATAACTTTTTGATAACATATTCATGGCAGTTTGTGATTAATTTATTTTAAATATTTTTTAGAATAAATTTAAACAAATTAATAAAATAGTGACATGTCCTGTTGTCAAAAAAATTATTAAAAGAATTATTAAAATATCATTCTCGAAACGATAAACCCATTATGTGTGAGTCAAGTCCCTTTCTTTTCTTCTTGTCATTCAATTTTCGACCAGTAGAAAGCAAACAACTTGTTTTGTAACCAAAACTCACGTTTTAATAATGTACTATTTGATGTAGAAAATCTGAAAGACCCACTACTCACAAGTCCTCACGACACGTTCAAGTCATAAAACTGGAGGACAAACGCCATGTCGAAGTCCTACAACACATAGATGTAATAAGTGCTCAAACATTTTTCTTCACCAACATTTGAAAAGTCTTCTATCTACCATAAAGGAAACCCCATCAATACGTTACCTTTTACAAGATTCAGGATGCATCTATATATAGGACTTTATTTTCTAATTATTTTCAAAATTTTAGCTTTTTAAAACTAATAATATTCAGCATGCAAAGTAATTCATTAGCTCATTAAATTAAATTTTTGTATATTAAGTTAGAACTTTCAATTCACTAATTGTCTCATCCGATCCAACAAACCTCTCAATTAGGAGGACGGATTCAGTGACTTTTCTACGAGAAAATTCACGTAATTTTGCTTAATTTTTAGTTGATTTTTTTTTTTTTCTTTCACGGAATCTGTCTCCCAAGTTAAAGGCATCACACAACTAACTGACTCGTTGGTCCACTATTTTAATTAAAATTTAAAATAAAGATAATTAAAAAAAACGGCATATGTTAAGTAATATCATGAGCTTTGACACTTTAGCTACTCTACTACCTGTAAAGTGTAACAATTATATGATATTATATGGAAATTTTGTTGGAAGTCCCACATCGACCAGAGATAAAATCAATTTATAATATATAAGTGGGGTACAGACCTCACCTTATAAGCCGGTTTTGTAGGGTTGAGTTAGACCTAAAACTCACTTCTAACAAATTTGAATATAAAAGAGGAACAAATACAAAAACATGTTGCCCAAATCAAACTCATGCTCATAGACAAAAAATAAATAAGACTCACACTAAATTACTAAGCAAAACAAAAATGAGAGATATTGATATCAATTGTGGGAAAACTCTAAACTAATCATAGGAACTAAAACAATAAATCACTTCAAATCTAATTTACTATTAATCACAAAATTAACAAGAGTATCGGCACAATGATTGTCTTTAAGGTAAATATGGGAGATCTTAAAGTCATCACAATTTTTAATGCACTTCATCAATCTTCCTCCAAGAGGCCAAGAAATAGACTAAAGAGAGGAAAAAGCTTGACATATCATGGTGAATCACATTCCAACAACAAATGTGTATAACCACAAGCTAACAAGATCTCTATGGCAAAAATAACATCCAAAAGCTCCACATAGAAGTTTATTAACTTCAAGACAAGAGGAGAAATTGTCAATGTGTTCACCATGATTTCCTCTAAAATTGTTGTCATAATCTCCATGACTTCATCTTCTAGTAACTCCATCATTATTGATTTTAATCCATCCAACATTAGGAATCTTTCGAATTATTTGTAGAAGTCTAAGTTCATTGCAAAGACTTGTTTTGATATCAAAGAACCAAAAATAGTAAATTTTGTAATATCGTTATTCATACTATTTGAAGAATTATATGATAATTTCATGTGTCATTGAATTGTGTATATGACCATATCTAAATTCAACCTCTTTTGAAACCTGAAATGGTTTCTTATTCTCCACAACATAAAAACATAAAAAATGTAAACAAAAAATGACTAAAAACACAACAAAGAGAGTGAATTAGTTGAAAAAAAAATACCCTTTATAATTTTTTAATAAAGTTGATTTTAAAATGTTTATGATGAGAGAAATTAAGTGCAATATTCAATGAACACCAAAAGCAACAAAGAATTCAAGATAATGATAAGAAATAAAACACATGAATACACAAAAATGTGTATACTAGTTCAATTCTTTTTGAATATTTATCCAATTGATCCAAATAACCTAAAGTGAATTCTTTTTCACTAAACAATTTATTTATCCAAACTAGACCATGTATGCAATCAGAAAACTAAAAACACTTTAATCAAACACCCTTTAAGAGGATCTACATTAGGTGAAACTCACTCAAATACCTACAATACACACACCAAAACATTATGCAAGACTAACAAATTAAATTACAATAAAAGAAAAAATATCAAATGATAATATGTGACAAATTTCACAACAAATCAACTAACAACTGGTAAATCTTCCTTGATGAACCTAGAGAAATATTTATTTTAAAATAATTTTATTATGTAAAAGTACTTTTCAAAAATATTTTTAAATTAATAGAAAACTCTTTTGATTAAAAAAAAAGTAAAAATTTGTAATTCTAAGAGTTTCCCTTTTAAAATAAATTGAAATAACTAAACAAATGGTTATCATTAAAAATAATCTATTAATATGTTCAATCACCAATCATGAAAATACTTCAAAACTAGTCTAATTGATTATTGTTTAAACCTAATTGATTATTTTCGAAAGATTGAATTTTTTTAAAAAGCTTGGTATAATCAATTATGTCCCAACCTAATCGATTATATTTGAAATAAGTGAAATATCTATTTACACAAAAATAATTTATTTATATTCAATATAATCTATTAAATGTACATTTTGAAAAAAGGTTTAAATGAATTGAGATAATTAATTTTTCTAATATAAAAATTATAAAATATCTATATAATTAAATATAACAAAATTATAAAAAGGAAAGAAAAACTGACAGACTACTTGCTGGCCTTTCAAGCTGCCCTTTAATGGAGATGATCAAAATTTTACAGCCTACTTAGGTGAGTTAGGTTGTCTCACTCCATTTTACGCATGCCAACAAATTAACACGATTAAAAGTTACTTTATCTTCTAACTCTTTTCATAATATTAGTTTTCTGAGACGAAAAAATATTTCTTATGTTTTACTATATTCACCCTTTTTATGAGAGAAATATTAAAAAAGTTTCTAGTTTCTAACACAATCTTTTGAATATACTTGAAGTTTAATATAAATTACAGAATTTTATGAATATTGCTACTTTTTATTGATCCTCAAATTTTATAAAGATTATAAAGTAATCGACTCAATTTATTCATATAGATAAATAATAAAATTGTAAATAACATATTTTAGATATATCGATTAGCCCAAAAAAACCAAATTCGTATAAAAAAGATCATTGTCTTCAAAGATGAAAGCTATACACAGTGATGTAAAGATAATGTATTGAAGTAATTGTAAGAAGAAATTATTTACTGAAGACTCGAGAAATTAACCATCATGTTAATATATTGTCAAGAATGTGTAAGAAAATAAATTTTGATGGAGGTGTTATTCATTGGATATATCCAAACGTAAGTTATTAATATTTTTGTGCAAAAAGGATACACTCTAAAATTTCTTAATATACTTTTCTCTACATAGGATTTTCTTATTTACAATTAAATATGAAAAAAAAAATTCTACTTTGAGAACTCTATAACCTCAATATCAAAAAATAAAACAAAATATTCATAAAATTATTTACCAATAAGAATAGAATTAAACACACAATAGATAAAAAGTTCTTAATTTAATAACTTGTCATATTAAATATTTTTTAACTTTACAACTGACGGGTTTTTGGCGGATTCAGTTTCTATTTATGTTTATCTTTCACAAATCAGACGGTCTTACTAAAGAGTGAATAACCGATTGATTAAATATCATATTATAAATTAAACACATTTACAGGTAAAATATATTTATCGATTTTTTGGTCATGATAAAGTTCATCTTAATTAAAAGTTAATTTTAAAATTTATAAGTTAATTTTAAAATCTATATATTCAAGTTTAAGATAAGAAGATAGATGTGAATTCAAAATTTTACTATCCTAGCTTATATTTGGAAGTACCTTTAATAGGTACTACATGGTTTGGAGAAAAAATATTAAAGATTTGAAAAAACTTTATAATTGAAACTGAAAACAATCTTGGGAAATTTGAAGAAAAGTAAGAAATAAAATATTCTGATTGTGATATAAGACTCCACACTCAAAACATTTACTAAAATTTATTAAGAGATTAATAAAATTTAGTCTTCATCCTGACGTTATTCTAAAGTATCGATTAACTTTATAAGTTGTGAAAGGTTTTATGATACACGCGTTTTCAATAATCTAGCTGTGGTTCATGTGTACATATATATTATATACAAGGAAACATAAGATATGCAACACATTCAAATGTCTGAATATATAATGCCCAACCCTGAAATGGGGTTGTTGAAGTCAAATTTTTTTTGAATTCGAACTGATATGTAATCATTGACATTACAGTGATGTCATCTTATATATACCCTTTAAAATTTGTCTTCTTTTGTTTTTTATACTTAACCGTACCCTTTTCGTGTTTTCAACTGTAACTTTTGGTCTCTTTATGTGGTGGATTAGGTAATGCCAATGCTAATGTGATCCAAACCATAGCACTTCAAATTTTTAATAATAGATAGTGTCATGCGGCAAAATCCTCAAAAGCTGTCGTATATGTTTCTTTTATTCTAGGATCGTGCTTTCTAGAATCGTCATTGTGACGTTTTTCAAATCTTCCATAATAAGGCTCTTTCGTAAATTAGCTTGAGAATTATTTTAGCCTCGCTTCTAAGATTTGCCCATAAGTATCTATATGTTTTCCGTTCAAGATATTGAAGATACTTATAACTACCACACTTTTATAATGTTTTATTCATATATTAATTTTTTACCACTTCCATATTTCACTGTATACATATTGATAGGATTCAAGTGACAGAATAATTGTAGCTAGCGTTGCCATACACTGAAGTTGCAGAGTTTGCAATGTGGTTGTGTGTTTGATTTGATTTCCGACAGTATATGTAACACATTGCGTGTGACTCAAACTTTTGTTTTTTCTGACCCAATGAAGCTCTATTAACTTTCTTATGAGATGAGTGAAGGAAACTGTGGGAACTGTTTCTAGCACCACCATAATGCAGAGGTATGCAGAAGCTTGTAGATGAAATGAGTGTCTGTGGTATGGCCTTTCAGTGTCATTATTCGTTGTTTCTTCAGAAGAGAGATGTTGAAAGCTGAAGAGAATTGATCATGTCTTGGCTGAAAATGAATGCTACGCATGATAGTTGAATCTCAGTGCTCTTGATGCAGAGAAGGGTTTTCCAGAGAAGTGTTCAGGATAGCGGAGCACAAGGGAGTTGCTTGTTAAATGATCTAACGTGCAATGTCGGTAGAAATTGTAAAGCATAAATTTGTTTTACAATAACGGATTATAGCATTTAATATATAAATCAGTGTAAGTTCTAAGCTGAATAGTGACATTTTGAATTCTTTGTAGTATTAATGTTTTACATAGGTTAGACTTATATGTTATTAGTGTTATGTCTATTTTATAAGAAAAATGATAATGGTATATTTTTATATTCATTTGATATATATATAAAAATAAAATATTATAAAATAATGATTCTTTATATTTTAAAAAAATATTTATATATATATATATATATATATATATATATATTAAATGAATATAAAATATTTATTTATATCAAAATATCATTTTTTATTTTATAAATCTGGATTGAATAACCATTAATAACCTAACCTATCCTTAGGTTTTCTATGAGACAAAAAATCAATAATTAAATGTGCAAGGTGTAATAGCTAATGGGCTTGATATTTCTTCAATTATAAAAATTAAAATGAACATCTTTTAATACAAAAGATTTATATTTTTATGTTATGAATAAAAATCATTTACTTTATATTTATATTGGAGAGAAGATTTGAAAGGAAGTGAGTGAATAGATTTGAGAAGATGGAAAAAAGATTATAATGTTTGTAAAAAATCATGTGCTATTTGAGTTGATTTAAGATGAAAAATTATGAAAGTTTGTGTATGATATGGTGAATGTAATATATTTAGAAAATTATTTAATAAGAAAAAAAAAAACTATTGATTACTATCTTATCATTAAGAATAAATATGATATAAATTTATATGTAAATATTACATTATTAATATTATTTTATATTATTATTAATATCAATATTATTATTATTATTTAATGACATAATAGAAATAAAGCAAGACGCTCTGTATATCCCATAATTTGCTCTCTTAATATATATATATATATATATATATATATATATATAATTGATTTTTATTTTCAAATTTCTTGAATTCATTTTTAAGGTCTTGTTTACTTTAGTGGATTTGAGGGAGAATAATTGAGAGGATTTGGTGATAAATTTTTTATTGATTATTTGAATAGATTTGGAGATAAGTGAGAGTGGATTCGGAAGCAAATTTTTTTAATCTATCACATAAATTAAATCCTACGCTAATTCTCATAAACTTTACTTCCAAATCCACTTTCGTTTATCTCCAAATTCACTCAAATAAATAACAAAAACAATTACTTTAAAATCCTCTCAAATCTATTCAATTTTCTAATCTACTTAAGTGAAGAAGACCTAATGTTATAAACTCGTGCAAAAGAAAGAAAAATGGGAAGCGCAATTGTGTTATAATTGGGGTGATGAGTTATCTTTTCCTATTCATCTCCTCACTTCAACGAAGATGTTCTTTACCCTCTCTCCTTCAAATGGCTGCAATGGTCGGAAACAAGCAGACACTCATTTTTGTAACTGCATGTACAGTAAATTGGTGGAAACAGCCCAGGCTTAGTGTTGTTGCTTGCAGATTCCATTACCAATTGAAGTGAAACATAGTTGTCATCTTTCAGGAAAAGACATTTTAGTGATTTGCCATGTAAATGGTGAGAGAAATATTGGACTTTGGAACCATATATGTTGTTGTTTTCTTTTATGTCAGGCAAAGTGCTACCCTGTTCTTGCTTTTGCGCTCTTCATGTGGTACTTGAGTCATGATGGTAGGTATTGAGTGACTTATTTCTTAAGTTTCAGAATGTGTGTGGCATATGTTTTACACCTATTATTATTATTATTATATGATAAAGGAACATATGACAACAAGTATGAACATATTTATAGTATCCCCATTGGTACTATTGTTGCTTGGGATCACTTAACAAAAGGGTTCAAAACGAAATGTCTTCAATTGTTCCATTCAAATTGAGAGAAGATTATATTATAGAACGCTTAAGGTAAATTTGTATGCAATTAACAAATAGTCATGGATTCTGGTAGATAAACTTTAACCTGCAAGTGATTTGAAGTTCTTCATATAACTTAGGTTACCGACCAATCAACCTAATTCATGAAATTTTCACACCTAATTAAGCCCCTTCCACGTCCAAATGTTGCCCAAATATTTAGGTGTTCCTGGTCTAAACTTTTAGATGGTTGTAGGTTAACAAACAAACAAAAAAAAAAGGAGATGTTTGTAGTTAAAAACATTTATACAAATAGAAACAAACTAGGAGTAGAGTGATTAAAATGGATGAGTTCCAAATCTGAATTTGTGATTTAAATTGAATTGACTTGTTTTAATTAGAGCTTTTAACATGCAAATAAAATGGGTTTACATGATGTACTCAGGTTTTTGGGGGTTGTGATGTTTTTTTTTTTAAATAATAATTATACTATTAAAAAATAAAATATAAGTATTATTTCATTAATATATGTGGTATATATCAAATTATTATACTCAAATTGAAATCAATTTCATTCATGTGATTTATATTTAAGAATATATATTTCTTTTAAATTTTGAAACTATTTTTCTTTTCATTTCTTTTGAAAAGGATCAAAATAACGGACTGGCTTAATATTGAACTTAGAGCTGTCAAAACGGGTAACTCGATTCGACTTGGCCCGGTCTACCACGGGTTGGTTACTTAGTAAGCCAACCCAATCCGGCTCATTTATTAGCGAGCCAGAAAAATTCAAACCCGGCTCGACCCACCACGAGTTGGTGGGTAAACGGGTTGGCTCACTAGCTCACTTAATTACAATTTTTTTAAAATAAAAAAAAATTACAAACTTTTATAATTCAAATCTAAACAAATTTGACTCCCAAATTTCACTTCCAACGTGGATGTTTAATTAATTTTGAAAATATGGAACTTAAATAATTTTTTTCAAGCAAAAAAACATAATAAATAGTTTTTTATAAAATTAAAATTAAATTTTAACAAAATAAAATAAGGTAGGCAGATTGGTGGGCCAACCCGGCCCACCACGGGTTCAGCCCGCATGAGCGGGGTTGAAATCTGACCCGCATAAAAAAATATAATTTTTTCAAACCCAATCCAACCCGAACCCGTGACGGACCGGGTTGACCCGCGGGTTATGACCCATTTTGACAGCTCTGATTGAACTTAAAGTTTATAGTATGTTTTGATTTGAGTCATCACATTGACCCTATAATTAAATCGTACGATCTATTTTGATAAATCTAATTAAAATTAATTATTATTTTTTTTTGTGGTAGTTGAGTGATTAGGTTTAGTTGATTTTCTTCCCTGCAACCAGTTAAAATCACTAGTGCAAAAACGCTGTTTAACATCACCCAATAGACGTCGGTTTGTTGATAACCCGACGTCTATGAGTGGACGGTGGCATTATCATAAATAACTTGGTAACCAAAACGTCGACTCTCGGTTAAGGCGACGTCTTTTATACTGTAGACGTCCACATTGGCTCAAACCGACATCTCATGGTTTGGGGTAGGTGAGAAGACAGTCCATTGACGTCGGTGTTCACGGGGGGCCGACGTCTATTGGGCTGCAATTAATGCTCTTTACCTAATTCCCAGACGCTTCGATGTCGCGTAGTCAAAAGGCGACATCCACGACCTGAATGGAAGACGGGAAGACAAAAAATCTTCAACTTAGATGTCGGTGTTTAGTGGAAGCGACGTCGATCTGCCTGTAATTAATTAGGTTCACCAAACTCGAGGGCCCTAGACGTCCGGTAGAAGGGGCACCGACGTCTATGTGCCTGCAAGTAATGATGTTCATCATTATAGACGTTGGCGCCCCATGACAACTGTCGTCAACATCCCTGACAGGAAATCAAACGTCAATCATTTTAGGTTTAGAGACGTCGGGTCCCCTAGACACCGACGTCTAATGGTATTCAAAAGGTCAGATGAAATGTTAACTTGGACGTCATATTAGTGAGATAGCCGACGTCTATGTCCATATAGACGTCGGTTTCTTGAGCAACCGACACCCAATTTCATTTTAAATGCAACCACAAACTCTTCGCAGCATTTAGTTTCTGATATCGTCTTCCTCTTCTCCATTTTCTCTTGCAACCTCTTCCTTTTCTCGCTTGCGGCACCTCTTCTTTTTCTCTCTGCCTCTTCTTCTTTTTCTCTCTTACGGCATCCCAAGTGAGTGGTTTTTTTTTTATGCTTACTGTTTAAACTTTGTTTAGTCTTTCATCGATTATCTTTTGGTTCAACTGATTAAAATTTGCTTTCTTTGTGTTGTATTTTAGTGCAATTTTGTTCCTTTCTTGGGGTAACGTAGTAACACATTCTCCCTCTACTAGCTGCCTCCCAGAAAAAAGCGTCGTCTATTGAATTTCTTTTGATCATTTCAACCCAAAAGCGACCCTGCGTCGTTGCCTAGTTATCGTTTCACCGTGATATTTTCTTCTTGCGGATGAAAATGGAACTAAGCAAGAACCCAAGTTCGGTTTTGGGTTGAAAAGATCCATAAGAAATTCAAAAGACGCAAGTTTTTTTTTTGGGAAAACTAGCAAAAGGAGATTGTGCTACTAGGCTATCCAAAGACGGAAACAAAACCGCATTAAAACACAACCACTATATTAGACGTCGGTTAATGTACACACCGACGTCTATAGTACCTCTTAGACGTTAGTCAATGTCATTTGCGAAGTCTTTAGTGCCTCTTCGACGTCGGTTATTGCCAAGACCGACATCTATATGATGTCTTTAGACGTCCATTTTTCCCTTACACCGACGTTTAGTGACGTCGGACCTGTCAGTGACTGACGTCACGATAGACGTCGGTCATACTATACTTCCGACGTCACATTGACGTCATCGGAAATGATGTCGGTTCATGTGTAGACATTAAAAACCTAAAATAACCGACGTTAAAATCAGCGTTTTTACATTAGTGAATATTAAATTGGGTAACATATTTAAGAACTTTAAACCCGATTAATTCAATTCAACTAAATTATATAATAAATATATAATAAAATTAATTTTCCTAACATTTTACTATAAAGTAATAATTCTTTAGTTGATAATATAAATTTTCTTTTATGAATCTTGTTATAACTGAACATTTCATACCACATAACGTTATGACTAAATATTTCATATTTGACAACAATATCTTAGAAGGTTGTTGCGTAATGTTACCTTATAAATATTATGTTAGAAAACATTAAAAATGTTGATTTGGTGTTCTTTTTAAGAGTTAAAGAGCTAAAAATGTTTTTTAATTACTCTATTGAATGATTTAACTTAACTCAATTATAGTGGGATTAGATTGATAAATAAAAAAATTAACTCAATATAACAAAATTTAATTAAATTAAGTTGAAAATTATATTAAATTCATTCAACTTAACCTTCTACTCCCTTGCTAGAATGTTGTAACAGTCAAAAAAAAAAAAATACAAACGGGAACGGAGTTGTGTTTTCCACACTTTTTTAAAATAGTAGAAAATTGGTCCATATAAGGCATAAAGAAGTTTTAAAAAAAAAAAAATACTATAATTCCAAAGGAAAGAAAACGCATATAAGCTTTCCATTTCATTTCTTATAATAGTTCTTCCCCTCTTGAAAGTGATATGCAAAATGGGTTTCTCGAACATAGACTGTGATAGAAATTAAATAAATATAATATATATATATATGTATTGTCTTGCATGAAGACTTGTTTATTTTCAATCAAGTATTTTCTTACCTAGATATTAAGCACAAATAAATGAATTCACTGCGCACTACCTTAGTATTGTCTGATTTTGCTGCACCTCCCACTTTCATTTCTTCACCATGAAGAATGTAGGTTTTTTTTTTTATTGATAAACTTTGCTTATAAAAAAGTTATGGGTTGCATAGATGCATTGCATGAGTTGAAATGTTGAAATATTGAGTGATATAATAGTTTATGTTCTTCTTTTTTTTCCAAGATCCTGATTATGTGTGATGAGGTTATTAATATTTCAGCCCAGTAATATAAAATTGGTATTAGAGCTAGAAAGTACGGTGGGTAATGTGAATGAAAAAAAAAAAAACAAGTTGAATGGGTTAGAAATGACCGTGTTTTAACTTGTTATAAAAAATTAGAGTTGATATTGTTCAGGAAAAGAATATGAAACAGTGCAACTCATTATGTAAAGTGTAAGTATAATGTATTTATCATCATAAATTGTGTGTGTGGTGATATATATTTGTAATAATAAGGATCAAATTTCTTATGTCCTTTTCATGTTCACGATACAACATTCCATCATTTTAATATTTGTTGGACCACTTCATAAGGTAATTCATGCAAAGGTTAATATTTGATTATTCCAAATATTTAATTCATAAAGTAGAAACCATAAGCATGTGATTTTTCAAGATGCTCAAGTTGTTTGTTAAGAAAAGAAAACAAAATGGGATTAGAATCAAAGTGCTTAGAATAGATAAGGTCAAAAACACTTTACATGTACAATTTTTTTTTATCATGATCAAAACCAAAGGAAGATCAAATGAAAGCCCAAAAAATTGTAGTTTCTTAAAAGAAAAATTTTTAAAGAATTTTGGGTGGAATCAATTACTGTATTGTATACATTTTGAATAGATGTGCATAAAAGATGATTGTGACAAGACATTGAAAGAACGTTGGAGAGACCATCAATCAAACACCTAAGAGTTTTTGGGAGTGCTTCTCCCTGTACCTCACTCCTTTCTCCCTACACCTCCCAAATTACCATTTTGTCCCTATTTAATTTAGTCAAACCTCATTTAATGATTACTGTTTCCTAACCACTATTCTTAACTACTAACACCCAACAACTTAACTTTGATTATAAACCCTAACAGTGCACCTCCCTCACCTCTTTGCTATTACTGTTGATTATTATAAACCCTAACAGTGCACCTCCCTCACCTCTTTGCTATTACTGTTGATTGTCTAAAGCCGAGAGACTGTGTAAGTGTTGGTGATCAGTGGTGTTGATTCGTGCAAGTGTTGGTGGTATATTTGGTGGTGGTGCTGCAGTAGATAAAGCTCGAGGAAGAAGATAAAGCGCGGAGGAAGAAGACCAGCCAAAGAGAGGTTAGTCTCAGAACGCCATAACCGCAGTTCGATCAGCGGTTATGGCTGCCGCCTTTCGAAAGGCGTTTCCAAACAGCCGCATCACGATCTGCGGCGGCTACCAACCGCAATATGAAATGCGGTTATTGTGAACTGCAGCCGCATTCTGAGTTGCGGCGCTGCCAACCGCACTCTGAGTTGCGGCTTGTGCCAACCACTCTATGAGTTGCGGTTTTGAAATTCAAAGTGTTCTCTGTCATATATTACATTCTCTGTTATATATTACATGTATTATGTGTATTATGTGTGTATGATTTATTATTTAATGTGTTATTTATGGATGATAGATATGATTGATGAATGATGTTCTCCATTGCACATAAACTCATCATCGTGGTTTAGAACATAACAGAACCCAAGTGTAAGATATGTATATTTTGATTCTCGAAATTGGATTTTAGGGCAAGCTTTGTGTGATTGTACAAAACTATTTTCAACCCAAGCATGGCGATGATGAATGCTGATATATGAGAATGAGAGGAAATAAATCTGTTTTCCCTACAAAATTAGACAATGCCAAAAACATACATGAATGGTAGCTCACTGTTAGGTACACTAGTTTTTCCCCATCACCCTCTTCATCAGCTCTGATGTTTAGATCAGAAGTCGTCTTTCTCAAGCCACTTTCTTCTTGCTCCCTTAAAAACTCTCTATTATCGATATATAAATATTAGGATTACTAAGTTTAGTATTTGATTAAACTTTTGATATTAGGTTAAACTTCAAAACTCTCTGTTATCGATATATAAATATTAGGATTAATAAGTTTAGTATTTGATTAAACTTTTGATATTAGGTTAAACAAATTCTTTGTAGTATAATTTTAAATTT